>NC_064811.1:144830902-145095981 GCF_023721935.1 Panthera uncia
TAGTGGGGGGCGCCTGGGTGGCGCAGTCGGTTAAGCGTCCGACTTCAGCCAGGTCACGATCTCGCGGTCCGTGAGTTCGAGCCCCGCGTCAGGCTCTGGGCTGATGGCTCGGAGCCTGGAGCCTGTTTCCGATTCTGTGTCTCCCTCTCTCTCTGCCCCTCCCCCGTTCATGCTCTGTCTCTCTCTGTCCCAAAAATAAATAAAAAAGGTTGAAAAAAAAAAAAAAAAAAGAACATACCCACTAGGATATCTTAGAGGCATCCCCAATGCATATTTACAAGCAAAATTATAGACAGGTGTTATTAAAATCTGTTCTTCCGGTTGCAGTGAACAGTGTACCACAATAGCTAACAGTTTGTGAACATGTGAACATAAAGGGCTATAAACATGTTAGCATATTTAATCCTTTAAATTTTGAAATAGGTGCAGTTATTATACTCCATTTCCAAATGACAGAATTGATGTACAGGTAACATTAGATCAAAGTCACACATCTGGTAAGTAGTCATCCTTGACTCATACACCAAGGCAGTCTGGTTTCAGAATCCATCATTACTACTAATTTATTCTGCAGTGCTCAAGTCAGAAAACCAGTTACATGCTTAATGTTTCACTGTTTTTTAACCAAAATAAATAAATCACAAGTCATATAGAAATACTTATAGATAATTAAAAGTGCTGTGTCTTCCCTTTCTTTTCTTTTGTTCATCTCTTACCTAATTTACTATAACAGCCTCTTAACTCTAGTCTCTTCCCATGCCAATCTGTGATTTTCTATCCTGTAGTTAGAGTGCTCTTGAAAAAAATCTCATTATACTATACATTTGTGTGAGTTCAATTACATTTTGAACAAAATTTGACATCTTAACAATGTACATTATTAGTCATGACATATCCCCTATAAGCAGAGAAAAGCATGAGTCAAAAATCTATCTAGAAAATGAATTTTACAAATAGAGTGATTTTTATTTTTTAAATTATTCATTAGGATCAATTTTAGAGGATTAAGTATAATTTAATTAAATTAATCCGTTGTTTAGGAAAGTATATAATAAAAGTAGATTTTTATTTGTTTAGAGACTATTTAAATGAACAATAATGTCATAGTGTATTTCTTTGGTAGTTACGAGTAGAATTCTCTTGGGCCAGTATCTCTAACTGAATTCCTCAATTAGGAATCTACGTTTCTTAGAAATCTAAAGGAATTGATAATATTGGTATTGACAAAAATGTGTTTACAATGTATTCTCTTGCTTTTTCATTTTCTGGGTTCATTCATTCAGTTTGGAAACATATTAATTTTCAAACAATAATAAAATTGATAAGCTTTAAAGTTAGAATAGTGCTTTAATAAAAGCAATTATTAAATGACTGAAAATTTGGAATGGTGACAATAATTAAATTGAGGGTTAAATTTAACCTTAATTGTTAATAATTATTAATATGATAAATCAGGATTTTTATTTTAAGTACTTATTAATAAGAGTTAACACATGAAATAATAAGATCCCCATTTCAACTTTGTGTGTGTGTGTGTGTGTGTGTGTGTATGTATGTATGTATGTATGTGTTTCTTCAGCTAAATAAACATGGAAGTGAAATGGAAGTACTGACAGAAGAAATATTTTCTGGCTTAAATTCCCTTTCACAATATAGCTGGGGTTGATTTACAAATGTAAATCATGTTCTTTTTCCCACAATTACCTCTGTTATGGACATAATTTATCAAAAATGCAGAAGGGAGTTGTATTACTGAATGGTTATGTTTTATGAGCCTAGTTAGTTTTAAAATACAGCTTTTAAATGACATGTATACTGTAAATTCTGAATACTTTTTATTTAGAATTGTTCTAAACTGCATTTGATTATATTGTATTTGGTGTTTAGAATTAATCATTCAGTATGTGTATGTTTATATTTTGATACTTTTGAATAGAATATGAAAGTTTTTTTAGAGATCAGTTGTAGGATCCTGTCAGTACTCCTTTGCTAAAGAGGTAACTATAAGTCTGAAATTACCAAGATTTTGGAAATTATATACTGTGTGCTTGATTGTGACAATCACCAAACAAAAGTTGATGATTTGGTATAGCTCCAGTTGTTAATTATCATATTAACCTTCTTAGTATACTGAAACAGCTCTATTTAGCCTGGAAGTGTACTTCCTTGATTACACTAGATCATAATGTCTCAAATTTCAGGGTGCTATTTTGAGATAAGTAGGAGGATGTCTTGGTCCATTTACATTGCTATAACAAAATGCCAAGGACTGGGTGGCTTATAAACAACAGAAATTCATTCCACAAAGTTCTGGAGGCTGGGAAGATCAAAGCCCCAGGAGATGCAGTGTCCCATGAGAACTTATTTCCTGCTTCTTCAACATCTGTCTCTTCCCTGTGTCCTCACATCTTGGAGGCATGAGGGAGCACTCTGGGTCTCTTTATAAGGGCGCTGATCCTGTTCATGAGGACTTTCCCTTCATGACGTAATCACCTCCCAAAGGCTCCACCTCCCAATATCAGAACATTGGGAATTATATTCTATGATGTAATGATTTGTAAGAAAGATATGTTTGGACATTCAGATTATTGTATTTATATAAATTATAATTTGGTCCTTGAAATGTATATTTCTCAGATATATCTGTTCTTTATTCATACTTAGGGCTTCAGCATATCATATGTATCTCTTCATCTGGCTGTTGATTCATATCCTTTATCATATTCTCTAATCAGCTGGTAAATGTGTCTCCCTGAGTTCTGTGAGCTGCTCAGGCAAATTAAAAGAACCTAAGCAAAAGGTGGTTAGAACCTCCAGTTTGTAGCAGGTTGGTCAGAAGCATAGATAACAGCCTGGGCCTTGAGACTGGCATCTGAAGTGGGGGTTAGGAGGTAGGCTTGTCGGAGGAGCCCTGTGGAATCTGATGCTATCTCCAGATACATAGTGTCAGAATTGAGTTAAATTTGCAGACATCCAGCTAGTGCCTGAGAAATGCTTTGTAATGTGTATGGAGAAGACCCCCCCCCCCACACATTGTTGGAATTAGTTAGGGAATGCCAAAAAAGGTTTCAATATAGGAATTTCAGGGGAACACAAACATTTAATCCATTTGCAAAAGCGATAGTTTTACACACATGTGTATGTGTGTTAATCTAATCAGGCCGTGTGTGTGTAAAACTATCCCTTTTGCAAATGGACTAAATGTTTGTGTAGCTTAAGCAACAGAAATTGATTTCTCACAGTTCTAAAGGCTGGAAAGTCTAAGATCAGGTGCCAGGATGGTCAGGTGAGAGCTCTCTGTCTAGCTTGTGGTCAACCGCCTACTTACTGTGTTCTCATATAGCAAAGAGAGAAACAAGCTCTCTAGTCTTTTCAAATGTACTAATCCCATCATGAGGGCCCTACCCCTCATGACCTCACCTAAAGGCCCCATCTCCAAAATCATCACACTAGGGGTTTAGGCTTCAACATTTGAATTTCAGTCCATAGCAGTATATATACGTGTGTGTGTGTGTGTGTGTGTGTGTGTGTGTATGAGAGAGAGAGAGAGAGAGAGAATAATACACGTTTCTTAAGCATCTCCTACACTAAATCTTTTCAGTCTTTAATTTTTTCAAGTTTAAGGACAGATTGAAAAGGAAGAAGTAAACCTGTCCTTATTTGTAACCAGCATCATTCTGTGCACAGAAAATCTTACGTAAAAAAAAAACAAAACAAAAAACTGTTAAAACTAACAGGATACAAGATCAATGCAAAAAAAAATTATTTCTATATTCTAGCAACAAATAATTTGAAATTAAAAATAATACAATTTACAATAATTTTAAAAATGTGAAATAGGGATGACTTGAATAAAAAATGTGAAACCTCTATGCACCAAACACTACAAATATTGCTAAGAGGCATTAAAGAAGACCTAAATAAATGGAGGGTTAGAGGCTCGATATTATTATGATGTTGCTCCCCAGATTTATGTATAGATTCAGTGGAATTCCAGTCACAATTTTGGCAGGCAGCTGCTGCTGCTGCTGCTGCTTCTTCTTCTTCTTCTTTTCTTTTTTTTTTGTATAATTGGCAAACTGATTTTATAATTCACACAGAAATGCAAATGAACTAGAATAGCCAAAACAATTTTGAAAGATAACTAGTTTGGAGGTATTGAATCACCTAATTTTAAAATTATAATGCCACAGAAGTTAAGACAATTAAGAATATACAAATAGAGTAAACAAAATACAAGAGTCCAAAAATACGCCCACACACATATGGCCAAATGATATTCAACCAAACTACAGCAGTAATTCAGTGGAGAAAGGATAGTCTTCAGTATATAGATTTAGAAAAATGAGATACCTGCATGCAAAAAATAAACTGTGAATCATACTTCAAAGTATTCAACTCAAAAATGGGTCATAGATCTAAATGTGAAACTTAAAACTATAAAATTCTAGAAGAAAACATAAAGAAAAAGAATCTTTGTGACCTTGGGCTAAGTGAAATTTCTTTGCATATAACACCAAAAGTACAATTCACTAAAAAACATCATAAATTGGACTTTATAAAAATCAAGAAACTTCTCATTGAAAGACATTTTAAGAGAATAAAAAGACAAGCTAATGACTGGAAGAAAATAATGACAAATCACATATCTGATAAAGGACTTCTATCTAGGATTTATATATAAAATACTCTTAAAACTCAGTAATTTGAAAACAAACTATGCAGTTTTAAAAAGTAGGCAAACAAGATATGGAAGCATCTTAAATGTGCATTGATAGATGAATAGATAAATAGAATGTGATACACACATACACAGTGGATATTATTCAGCCATAAAAAGGAAACCCTGCTATTTGCAACAGCATTCATGGACCCATAAGGCATTATCATTATATACTAAGTGAAGTAAGTCAGACAGAGAAAGACAAATGCTGTATGATCTCATTTTTGTGTGGAATCAAAAACATGGAACTCTTAGAAACAGAGTAGTTGCCAGGAGATGAGGTATAGAAGGAATGGGGAAATGTTGGTAAAGAATACAAATTTATAGTTTTATAATGAGTAAGTACCAGGGGCTAAGGTACACATGGAAGCCATAGTTAACAATTTTGTGTTATATAGTTGATAGTTGCTATGAGAGAGAACTTCTTTTTTTAGTTTATTTATTGAGAGAGAGAGACACACACAGAGAGACAGAGAGACAGAGAGAGGGAGAGGGAGGGAGGGAGGGAGGGAGGGCGGGTTAGACGCTTAACTGACTGAGCCACCCAGGCACCCCAAGAACAGAACTTTTTAATGTTCTCACCAGAACAACAAAAACAAAATCATAATTATGTGAGGTGAAGACTGTTAACTAACACTTATTGTGGTAAATATTTTGCAGTAATGTATATGCGTATCAAATCATCACATTGAACACTTTAAACTTCCACAATCTCGGGGCGCCTGGGTGGCGCAGTCGGTTAAGCGTCCGACTTCAGCCAGGTCACGATCTCACGGTCTGTGAGTTCGAGCCCCGCGTCAGGCTCTGGGCTGATGGCTCGGAGCCTGGAGCCTGTTTCAGATTCTGTGTCTCCCTCTCTCTCTGCCCCTCCCCCGTTCATGCTCTGTCTCTCTCTGTCCCAAAAATAAATAAAAAACGTTGAAAAAAAAAATTTAAACTTCCACAATCTCATGTCAATTATATTTCAATAAAGCTGGAAAAAAATAAAATTAAAAATGGGCACAAAATTTGAACAGGCACTTGACTGAAGAAGATATGTGAATGGCAAACACATGAAAATATATTTAACATGATTGTTCAGTAGGGAAATGCAAATTGAACCTCACGTATAAGAGATACCACCTCACTTATAAGAATGGGTAAAATTTAAAAAAAAATATTAAGCATACCAAGTATTTGTAAAGATACTGACCAAGTGGAAGTTTATCATACACTGCTGAGGAGTGTAAAATGGTACAAATACCTTGGAAAACAGTTTAGAAATTTCTTAAGTAGTTAAATATATACCTTCTGTTTGACTCAGCCATTTCACTTTTAGGTATTTATCCCAAAGAAACAAAAGTATATAGCCTATACAAAGACTTGTACATAAATGCAGACTTATTTTTAAGAGTCGAAAATAAGAAACAACCCAAATATCTCTTACCAGGTGAATGGATATACAAACTGTCTTATTAGCCATGCAATTGAGTACTGCTCAGCAGTTAAATGCTGAATGAAATAAGCCAGACTCTACCCCCCACCCCCACACAAAGAGTACTTACTTGATTCTATTTAAATAAAGTACTAGAAAATAAAAACTAATGTATAATGAAAGAAAGCAGATCATGATTGCCTGAGGATTAGGTGTGTAAGTACTGGGAGGCTGTTAGCTGAAAGGGGTAAAGAACAGAGTAAGAGATTACAAAGGGTACAAAGAAACTTTTGGTGGTGATTCATTATCTTGATTGTGATGAAGGTTTCATATATGTCAAAACCTATCAAACTATAGATTTGAAAAATAGCAGTATTGCATGTCAATTAAACCTCAGTAAAGCTGTTACACAAAACATAAATGATTTTAATTTATTCAACTAAGGAAAATTCAATATAAAAGATTTCTATATCCTGTATTTAAATTTTTTTAAGAGGACATGTTTTCAGAAATTGATTTTTTTTGTGTTGTTACCTTCTGAGACTTAAAGTTTGTGGTAGCATACTTTGGAACAAGGAATCTGAGCTGCTTTTCTCAATTTATTTAACAACTGAAGAAATGAAGGACTTAGAAATAAGCTGTATGTTTGTGTGTATAAGTTACTTTGCTTCAAAACCACTTGAATTATGGCATTTTGTTTAAAATGACCTTTAGGTTACTTCAAAAACATTGCTGTAGAAGCATTTTTCGTGATTACTAAAATGATAGAACTATAAAAAAGAAAATCTGGCCCACTTTGATTTCCTTTACAATAAAGAGTTTTTCAGGTTGGAAAAGAAATTAAGAAAGCAGTTTTTCTGTGCTAGGATCAGATTAAGTTCATGTTCAAGCTGTAATCCTTTCTTAACTGTTCCCAGAAATATCTTGCAAAAATGTAGTCATTTAGAAGAAGTGACTTCATATGAATTATCTCCCTTATACCTAGGCTTTTAATTGTTTTTTTAAAGTAGTTCTATTTCATCCCAAAGTTACTTTCAGAACTTTCAGAAATGAAAAGTAGCTGAAAGTTTCATCAGAGCTGTAAAGACATTCCCTCATAGATAATTTGAAATGTGAATAATGAGCTGTTGTAATATATATTCATGGGTTCAGTAGACTGTCTAAATCTCCTTTAAATAGTAAGTATGTTGGCTACTTGACTGCTGTCTCTCCTAGCAGTTTTTCTAGACAGGATATCCCTCTGTGAAGTCAGACTCTCCTCTTCGTAGTGTGGGTCACATGTATGTCAATTGACTTGTTAAAGCTCGAAGTGAGGGGGTAGCTGCCAGCCTTACTAAGCGCAGATTTCATTTTCGTTATCAGTAGGTGAACTGCTCCCTGGGTGTCTTATTAAGGTCAGTCTGATTCAGTAGCCTACAACCACCTTGAAGCCAGTCTGCTTTCTCTGTACTTTCGCTTTTTTTTTTTAATTGCTGTTTTCTGTTAACCATGTAAATGCCATAAATAGACTTTTGTTTAGGGGCAAATATCAGAATTTAATCCTAATATTTCCTATGTACTATTTCACTACATTTTCAAAATTAAAATTATTCTTCTAATAATCATTTGGGCATTTTCTGGGTTATTTAGATCATTTATGGACAGTTTTTAAATGATTCAGATACATTAAATGAAATAGCAATTGGATGTTTTCTAAATAAATTTCATTTCCTTTTACAATACTTCATATCAGATTTAATATTCTGTTTAGAATAACTGAGGTCTGTAGTCAATTGGTATTGAAGGGACTCTCTTCTACCCCTAAAATCCTCTTTCTGGAGATCAAGGTTTAAAAAGGGGGAGGGGAAACTCAGAGTTTGCAGTCATGGAGCAGTAGAGTGGAAATAGGATGGAAAGCAGTAGAGCACATGGAGTTTAGGAAAATGTACAATAAGAGTCTGTTACGGTAATTTTCATTATGTAAATATGGCATTCAACTTCTGTTTGACTTTCATTGGGTTTCCCTTTTCTCCACACCAGCTCATCAGTGGATAAAGGAACTTGCCATGAGGAAGGGAGAGAGAGGAATTCTTTTGTAAGAACAGAGGGACGAATAAAATATTTCATTTGGTTTTGTCATTTAAGTTGAAATACTTGCTAATTGTGTGGTACTTTTGAAAATCTCTATAGAGTCACGTATTCTTCTATTTTTTTTCTTTTTTACAACTACCAGTGCTCTGGCCACTGGTCATCTACTGTTTAGGACACTAAACCCCCTTTTTAGTTACTAAGAATTTCAGTTCAGCCACATTCTGAGTGACAAGGAGAACTTGTAGTCATCTTAGGACATTTCACAGTTTGTGTTTATTGTCTACTTTTTTTTTTTTCTTAGCATTTCCAAAAATCTCTGGTGGTTCAAACTAAGCTTTGCTGTCCCTCATTTTACCAGACAGTGCACATATTTTTAAAACATTTTTTAAAGCAATGTACGTATACAGAAAGGAAGAACTAGACTTTTCACTTAGAAATAGAGAAGCAACACGAATTTAGAGGTAAAGAAGGCATGTTTTAGAGAAAGACAATATTGGATTCAAAGTCCTCATTAGTTCCTTATAAACCTGGGAAGACAGGTTATGTAAAATCACTGTTACTTTACTTCTTGAAATGTAGAAAATGAAAAAACAATACCGAATAGTACTGTGGTAAAGACTAAAATAAGATAGTTTTACTAATAATTTTAGCCATCAGTGCCAATTAGTATGTTTTTAGTTACAGTTTGTTCTCAAGCTCCCATCTCATTTGAAATAAAACATTTTGTAGGTGTGATGCAGGGGGAAAAGGTTAATATACCAAGAGCTATTTCAAATGAGAGGTTTATTCTGCCTGGTTTTCTTTCTGCCTGAAAGAAAAAATAATAGCTATTTTGGAAGAATCAAATGTTTTATTTTTCCTTAAAGAAGGACATAAAGTGAAAAAAAAATTATACTTTATTCTACCTTTAAATCCTGTCAGCATCCCTGTCCTTCTGAAGCCACGTTGATTCTTGGCACAGCTACAGACAGTCATAATGCAATGCATCTGAGGAGAATACAGATTTGTTTTAATAGTCAGATTCAAGAGAAGTGTTTCTGAGAACAGGCATCAAACTTTTCATTAAATTTTTGAGAGTCACATCTTCATGAGCTTTTACAGATAATATTATGGTAACATAAGTAGCATATTTATATATTATTAATGATTTTTAGTGGTTCCAACCAATAACCAAGCATCTCTAGTCATATCTTTATTTTTTTTAATTTCATTTCAGAGAGTGTCTTTTTCTGTACTTGTATAATATGAGAGGTAGCTTATTTAGCAGTCCCATATTTACTTAGTACATCTTGTCTTTTTTCAGGATTATCACTTTTTTCCACTGAAATGGAACACAGAATTTAGAATACAGAAGAGTTCTCAGGGAAAGATGAACATTCTTGAATTAAAAATATAAAAATGATAATTTAAAGAGTGAAATTTTATAAACAAGAAAATCTGTTATTAGGAATATCTACAAAGGAAATCCTGTGAATCTAAAATTAACTAGTATTGGAATGACAGAGTAATAAGATTCTGTTACACTCTAAAGATGTTACCAGAATAGTGTGATATTAAGTACTCCATAGAGTTTGGGGATTACTTTTTTTTTTTCTTTTTCCTTTTCTCTGAAAGAAATAAGTCCTAATAGAGTAACTTTGGGGAGGAATGGAAAAAGTAATTTGTTTTACAGGAGAATATTTATTGCTTGCCACTTCTCATTGACTTAGTGTTTAAATGTATCTTTAGTTATAAGAAAGAATTATAAGTCAATATATATAATAATAATATAAAATTTACAAAATATTAGATGCTTAGAGAAATCATTAGGACAATAGGGTCAGTGAAATGGTAGTGGATAATAACAAGGAAAAAGAAGTATATGAGAAAATTTTAAATATTAATTGTTTCTTTAGACATTTATGACTGTTGGGATTTTCTATTTCTTTTGGGGGTCAGCATTGGTAAGTTGTATTTTTCTGTCACCTTATTTCTTCTCCTTACTTGCCAAAACGTTGTTCATATAATCACATTTTATCATTATAAGGTTGAGGATCTATAATGTCTACTTTATCATTCCTCACATTGGTGAATTGTTTTTTCTTGATTTTGTTGTGAATTGTATTTAAAAGCCCCCACACTCAACTCTTAGAGATATCAAATGTTAGGGTTTTTTTTTTTTTTGTATTATCTCTATAATGTTTTGATTTTCTGTCTTAGTGTTTTCTATTCTTCGTTGTTTTTTTCCTCTTACTTAATTTGATTTTAATCAGTTATTTTTCCACCTCTGAAAATGGAACCTTCTGTCACTGATGTTTTTATTTGTATATTATCATAAACTAATCTGACTCAGAAAACTCACTTTTCCTCTCATGGTTCATCTTTACTCTCACACTACTATCATACTTACAACACTTCTGACACGGGATGTGTGAGGTTTTTTTGTTTTGTTTTTTGTTTTTTCTCCCCATCTCAAGCAATTCTGCACCACCACTGGGTGTCCTACAGCGTGACTCAATTTTGATGCTGCCTACCTAGAAACTGCATCAGATCCCACCAGATAAAGGGCTCAGTCTCACGAAGCTGCTTCCCACCCTCCAAATGCCAATCCTAATCCAACTTGTTAACTGTGCAGCTGACCTGCAGGCTATAGATTGGAGGCTCCCAGGACTCTCTCCTTGGGCTCCATTTATTTTCTAGAAGGGCTCACACAACTCAGAAACACAGGTTACTTTTCATCAGCTTATTATAAAAGGACATGAAAAAGGATACAGATAAAAATCCAGATGGAGAAGATACATAGGTCAACGTATGTAGAAAAGAGCATAGAGCTTCCATGCCATCTCCAGGTGTCTCTCCCAGCACCTCCTCATGTTCCAACCTGGAAACTTTCTGAACACCATACTGTTAAGATTCATATGGAGGCGTCATCACAGAAGCATGATAAATTATTAACTCCATTTCTATCCTCTGTACCCTCTGTAGAGAATGGGGGTGGGGCTGAAAATTCCAAGCTTCCATTCATGGTTTTCTCTTTCTACAGACTAGCTCTACTCAGGAGCCCATGGAAAATCACCTCATCAGAACAGAGGACACTACCACCCAGGAAATTCAAAGAGGTTAAAAAAAATGCTCCTTATGGTCTTACCACTTAGGAAATTCCAAAGAATTTAAGAGTTCTGTGCTAGGAACCCAGGTTAGACACTAATATCTATATTTTCTAATATCTCACATAACCTTATTAAAATTTACTTATTTTTTAACTGTTCTTTTTATGTTCCAGGATCCCATTTAGATACTACATTGAATTTAGGTACCATATTTCATTGGTCTCTTCTTTGTTGTGCCCCTTTCATAGACTTCTCTTGCTTTTGATGTTCATGACAGGTTTTAGGAGTACTAATCAGGTATTTTGTATATTATCTCTATATATGGATTTGTCTCATGTCTTTCTCATAGTTAGGTGGGAATTACGTCTTTTGGAAGGAAGACCATAGAGCTAAAGTACCATTATCATCACATCAAGGATACACGCTATCCTAACATGACTTATCACTCTTGATGTTAAGCTTAGCTTAACACCTAGCTTTTGTCAGGTTAGTTAGACTTCTCCATTGTGAAGTTATTCTCTTTTCTCTCCTTACATAATACATTTTTTGGAATGGACTCATGAGAATCTTACACTTAAGGAATGGAGAGTTATGCTGGACCTACTTGAAGGAGGAATATCTACATAAGTTATTAGGAATTCTTCTGCATGGGAGATGTAGCTTCTGTCCTCCATTTATTCATTTTAATCATTTATTTATATCAGTATGGACTCATGGATATTTATTTTATGCTTTTAATTCAATGCTATTTTATTTTGTTTCTCAGGGGTTTCATTGTTGGTCATTGTGAGATCTTTTAGTTGGCTCCTGTGCGCTTTGATATTTATCCATAATTTTTTAACATTTAAAAAATAATGTTTATTTATTTTGAGAGAGATAGAGATGCAGAGAAGCAGAGAAGGGGGGGGGGAGAATCCCAAGTAGGCTCTAGACTATCATCACAGAGCCTGACACGGGGCTCGAACCCGTGAACCATGACACCATGACTCAAGCTGAAACCAAGAGTGGGATGCTCAACCAACTGAGCCACACAGGCACCCCTGTCCATACTTTTTTTAAAGTATTCCCTTCCTTTCTTGTGCTACAAGTTCTCAGGCTTATTTTATTCATTTCCTATATCAGTCTTATAATCAGCCATTTATTAATAGTCCTTATGGTTTTTTTTAAATTGGAAAGTTAGACTTTAAGATCTGGATGCTAGGCATGTTTGTTACTACTGAGGTGTTATTTCTTCTTTATTTCATCCCAGTTTACAGTAAGTAAATTTGTGCATATCCATACCTATGTATATATACATATCTATAAATATTTCTGTATGTAACTTTGTATCAATGCAGAGCTACACATGAGTTTATTCTGTCTCCAATCCTAATCTCTTACTATATGGATCATTCTGTCCTCTTCACCTTGCTTATTTATCTATTATCTGTCTAAAAGTGAGAAACCTGACTTCTACCAGCCATTACACATTTCCTTAAATTTTCAACTCCGGTATACAAGTATAGCACTATTAGAATTATTAATTTAATTTGCATTTCCATGGGAAATAACTTTATCAACTAAAGTACAGTACTTATGTACACTTGCTTATGCCTTAGTCTTACAGACTCTTCTCATTTCCAGAGCATTTTTATCCTGCTCCTTTAGTGAAGTTGCTTAATACAATTAAGTTAGATTATTTTTGCACATTTTTCATTCCATAAGAGGATTCCCCAACCTGTGAAATTATTTTAAAATTTGTATACATTAATCTTCACTTTTTGCACAGTAAAGTTATTATTATTTTTACAAATATATAGTATAAGGTATATACTATTACCACATCGTACAAAAAGTTCTATTAGACTGAAAAAAAAAAACAAAACTATGTTTCCCTATCGACCCTTCTCTCTGAACATCTTACAACCACTGAACATTTGTATCATCTCTGCAGTTTTTTTTAACAGAATATCATGTAATTAGAATCATCCAGTATGTAAATTTTTCAGACTGACTTATTTTGCTTAGGAATATACCTTTAAGATTCAAGTATGTCTTGGGGCGCCTGGGTGGCTCAGTCGGTTAAGTGTCCAACTTCGGCTCAGGTCATGATCTCATGGTCCGTGAGTTCGAGCCCTGCGTGGGGCCCCGCGCTGACAGCTCAGAGCCTGGAGCCAGTTTCAGATTCTGTGTCTCCCTCTCTCTGACCCTCCCCCATTCATGCTCTGCCTCTCTCTGTGTCAAAAATCAATAAACGTGGGGCGCCTGGGTGGCTCAGTCGGTTGAGCGTCCAACTTCGGCTCAGGTCACGATCTCGCGGTCCGCGGGTTCGTGCCCCGCGTCGGGCTCTGGGCTGATGGCTCGGAGCCTGGAGCCTGCTTCCGATTCTGTGTCTCCCTCTCTCTCTGCCCCTCCCCCGTTCATGCTGTGTCTCTCTCTGTCTGAAAAATAAATAAACGTTAAAAAAAAAAAATCAATAAACGTTAAAAAAAAATTTTAAACAAAAAAAGATGCAAGTATGTCTTTTTGCATCTTAATGGTCCTTTCTTTTTATTAATGAACAATATTCTATTGTGTGGATGTACCACAGTTTGTGTATTCATTCACCTATTTGAGAGTATGTTTGTGGTTTTCATTTTTTGCAGTTATGAATAAACTACTATAACTATTAACCTACAGTATTTTGTGTGGACATAAGTTTTAAATCTGTTAGGTAAATACATAGGAGTATGATTGCTGGCTTCTATGGTAGGACTGTGTTTATTCATCCTGTGTTAGTATGTCTAAATAGGCAATCATGTTCTCTGAACATAAAGACAGTTATTCATTTCCAATCTTTATATCTTTCATTTCCTCATTTCTTCCTACATCATTTTCCCCCCCTGAAGAACTTCTTTTAATACTTCTTCCGCAGCAGGTCTGGTATTCATGAATTCCCTCATTTTTAGTTTTTCTGATAAAATGATTATTTTTCTCATTTTTGAAAGATAATTTTATCTTCTATACATTTCTAGATTGGTGTTTTTAATTTCAATATTTTAAAATATTTCATTCCAGTATCTTCTTCCTTGTATACTTTCTAATAAGCAGTCTGCTGTAAATCTTATCTTCTTCCTTTAAAGGTAAAGGTGTATTTTTCCTCTGGCTTCTTTTGGGATATTCTTTTGTTTTTGTTTTTCTACAATTTGAATACATCTCTAGGTACAGGTTTTTGTTCTCATTGCTATTTATCCTGTTGTTCTCTGAGCTCTTTGGGTCTGTGGTTGGCTATCTCATTCATTTGGGAAGTTCTTGGCCATTAGTAATTTAAATATGTCTTCTGTTACTTTTTTCTCTTTCTGATATTCAAAATATACTTATATAATGCCTTTTAAAATTGCTCCACAGTTCTTGGATTTTCTGGGATTATTTTTATTTTTATTTTTTCAATTTTGTTAGAGAAGTTTTACTGACATTTTCAAGCTCATTGATTCTTCCCTTGGTCATAACTATTCTACAGATGAGTCTATCAGAGACATTCATTTCTGTTACAATGTTTTGATTTCTAGCATATATTTTAGATTATTTTTTAGAGTTTCTGTCTCTCTGCTTGCATGCTGTTTATTCTTATGTGCTGCCTATTTTTTCCATTAAAATCCTTAACATACCAATCATAGTTGTTTCAAATTCCATGTCTTTTTATTCCAAAATCTTTGTCATAGGTGAATCTGATTCTTTTTCTTGTTTTGTCGCTTCAGACTGTGTTTTCTCACTTTTTGGAATGTCTCATTTTTCAGTGAATGCTGAACATGATGTATCAGGTAACAAAAACTGAGATGGGAGGCCATCAGTGTGATGATTTATGTTAACCTGGATAGAAGTTGAGTACTGTTTAGTATTTACTGTCATTGCAGGTTTCAGAGGCTTCACATTTCTTTAATGTCCTTGTTTGTGTCTTCTCCTTCAACTTTGAGCTTTTGTAAGTACTCCTCCTAAGAGAGACTACATGTTGCACCACTTTAAGCTCGGTACCATTGTTTTTATACAGAGGTCTATTTTTATGTTGTGGTCAGGTGTGGAATAGGGAATGCTTTCTATAGTTTTATGATTAAAATAATTCTCTTAGTTGTCCTGTGCATCAAGACTATGACATTCAAACTATTTTTCCATTGGTATAGATTTCTTCCCACCCACCCAGTACCCTGCTGATACAAAATATGCTAGAAGGGGACGGATTGGAAGGACTACTCTTCCACACTGGGATGAGGCTCTAATAAAATCAATGCCCTTGAAGGCTATGCTTTGCTATTCAGAATACTCTGGAAGAAGTTTACAATAATAATTTTTCTCCTTCTCCTGCCAGAGTCTGGTGGGTATCTTTCTCACATTTTTATCATGAGACCTGGTGGAATTCCTGGAGATAAAGTCTGTGAAAGTGTGAAAGACTTCTGCTCCCAGGAGTTTCTCATTCAAACTAGTACACACTCAAGCTCCAGAAGTGTGTCAAAATGACCATTTAAATTTCTCTCCTAATTTATGGCTTAAGCAACTTGTGCTCTGGGTAAGCATATCTTGTCTGTGGCTCTTTTGATGTGCCTGTGCCTTCAGATTTTAGAATTGTGGTTTCTTCTGCAACTTTAGTTCTCATGGGTCAAATGATAAAATGGTTTAAGTTTGAGTACCTTTTTCTTGTTGATACACTGGTTATGGTAACTTTCAATCCCTTTACATATTGGGACTGAAACCAATCAATATTGGTTTCAGACCATCATTATTTTAACCTTTTCCCTCTTCCAAGATGTTAAAGCTTTTCTTTCTGAACATTGCTTTTGCTAAGTCACACAAATGTTCATATGGTATTTTCATCTTTTTTCAATTGGCAATATTTTCTAGTGTTACTTGTTATATGTTTTGTGAAATATGTTAGTTTTCCTCATATTGTATTTATTGATTTCTAATTTAATGCTTTGATTATACTCTTACAAGTTTGATCTTCTGCAGTGTAATATGTTTTCATTTCCCACCATATGTTCTATCTTGATGAATAGGCCATATATATATATATATATATATATATATATATTTTAAATGTGTATTCCATAAGTGTTAGATGTAGAGATCTTTAAAAGAGTTTTGTTCATAGTGTAGTTTAGATCTATACCATAACCAGTTGACTTTTAGTTGTTCTATCAATTACTCAGAGATGAAAAATTGTCCCACTGTGACTGCAGATTTATCTTAATTTTCTGTTTTGTTTTTATTTCGTATATTTGAAAGACATTCATACACAAACTTCTTTTTTTTTATTGGGGGAGAGAGAGAGGGAAGGAAGGAGGGAGGTAGAGGGAAAGGGAGAAAGAATCGTAAGCAAACTCCACACTCAGTGCAGAGCCCCATGCGAGGCCTGATCCCAGAACCCTGGGATCATGACCTAAGTCAAAATCAAGAGTCAGGCACTCAGCCTACTGAGCCACCCAGACACCCCGTACGCACAACCTTATTTATGAATTAAACCTTTCAAGATAACGAAATACATCTTGTTAATTTTCCCTAATGGTAATATCCAAATCAGCTTTCACATGATTGCTTTTGCACTGTAAAGTTCTTTCATCCTCTCCTTTTATAATTTTTATTAATTAATTAATTTATTTATTTATGTTAGTAATTAAGGTGCTTCTCTTTTGCAAACATACAATTGGTTCCTGTATTTGTATCCGGTCTCCAAATCTCTGTCTTAAATCAGAAGTATTAGATCTATTTACAGTTAATCTATTTTTTAAAACCGTTGGGTTTAGCTCTGGCGTTTTACTCTATACTTTCTGTTAACCTATTCCATTTTTTATTTCTTTATATATACATTTTTGCCTCCTTTAGTATTGAGTATTATTATTGTTATTATTTTATAATTAGTTCTTACTCCTTTGTTGGCTTTTCATTTATGTATCTTTGAATTACTTTTAATAGTTGTTACAGAAATTGCAGTAGTATAATTCTGTTTGCACCTTTCATATTTTGTGCTATTTTTGTCATATATAACATTTGTACATACATTTTTAACACCAGCGTATATATATGCTGTTGTTTTTCTTGCATATTTGTTGGCTTTTATCAGAAAAGTTGCAAGGAATATATGAAGGTCTATTAAAACTTTGTCAGATCCAATAATTTTTAATATTTTGTCACATTTGCTTTCTAATTTCTCTGTATCATTTGTGAATATATAGTATGTGCCAAATTTTAAGTGTCTCAAATTCAAAATCACCTTGTTCACTTAAGAAAAACTATGAATTGGAATCACAATATGGAAAAACTATTTTGGCAATATATACCTAGTGTAATTTTAAAACTATTTAAATCTTACTTTCAGTCTAGAAATAAATTTTATAAAATTTACCAGGGTTCTATGCAAAATGAGGGTATTGTAACACTGGCCTTATTTGTCGTAGATACAAATAAGGAAAATTTAAAGTTAGACAAGATTAAATAAATTACAATATGTCAGTTTGATAGATATTATACAACATTCTAATATTTAATAGGTAAATTTCATGATGCAGTATTAAATACAAGCAGAATAAAAGAACTGTATGTTTAATATGAATATCATATATGTGTGTGTGTGTATATATATGTGTATATATATATATATACATACACGTATGTATGTATATATATATATACATACATACGTGTATGTATATAATATCTTTATCTATACCTGTATCCAGACTCTACTATAACGATGAGGGAAAATACTATATAAAAATATTTTAACAGTGGTCAAACAATTTGACTTGAGCAAAAATTGGGTTTTTGTGCTTGTGTATATTTTCAAAGATTTTTTTGAAACAAAATTATTGCAAGTTAGCTCCCTTTCCCACCATTTTAGAATTTTGGCAAACATTTTATAATTTTATTTGGCAAAATATTTTTCACCAACAGTTATTAGACAGTTTAGGATCTGGGTATTGGCAATTAAAATGACATTTTGGATGGCTTAGCAATAAAAACTATACATTTATAAAATCATTAATTCTAAAACATTAGATATTTAATACTACAACTATGACTTCCTTTAAAACAAGGATTACATTTTACAAATCTTTATAAATGGCTTGTGCCTAGTATCTCTAACATCTAATAAACATAGTTTAAATATTTGTAAAATCACATTAAACTTCAAAAATATTTTCTAATACTAATAGTTAACATTTATTGAAAATTATTTGTTTATTAACCATTATTCTCAGTGTTTTACTAATGTAGTTAAGCCATATTACAACACAATGAGATAGGTAGAGAGAATATGCCTGTTTTACAGAAAAACAAACCAATACATAGAAATGTTAAGTGATTTTTTTTTTCAAAAGTGTGCAGTTAACAAGTGGCAGAGGCAAGAATCAAAGCAGGAAGTTAGACTCTAGAAGACACACTTTTAAAACATACCTTAAATTGCCTTCCGTATACTAAAATAGTTACATAGCCATTGACTCTAATGAAATGAAATGTTTCTGCTGTAGGCCATGGATTGAAACTTGTATTATGGCCTATTATTTCTAAAAACAAAATTGAGGGGTGCCTGGGTGGCTCAGTTGGTGAAGTGTGTGACTCTTGATCTCAAGGTTGTGAATTAGAGCCCCATGTTTGGTGTAGAGATTACTTAAAAATAAAATCTTAAAAAAAATTGAAAAAAAGAAAAACTGTTAGAGAAGAATAAAATGTCAGAGCCCTTGCTGTATCATTGATGGATGAATGGGTAGATGGGAGGGGGAAGTATTTTACTGGTAATGAAGAGGCAAGACCTTGGGGCAAATAAGAAGCCTGGGCTCAAATTCTGGATTAGTCTTGTAGAAACTTGAACAAATAGTCACTCAATGCCTTAGTTTGCCCCTCTGGAAAATGATATAGTAATAATACTTAAGTGTTGGGTTGCTGTAAAGATTAAATTAATTAATATAAAGCACTTAAAATAGTGCCTGGTATAGAATGAGTGCTACCTGTATATATTAATTGGCAGTGTATATGAGATACATGTCTAGTTGACTAACAGGAAAATTTATAAGCAATTACTAACTGGATGTGAAAACTCACTATGAATCTAATGAAGAAGACTAATTTTTAAAATCTTTAGAATTGTGGTGATAGATGAATGTGACTTTAAGGACTTCTTTTTGAGAACAAAAATACATTAGTTATACTATGAGTACTATAGTAGGATGACCATATACCCCAATTTACATTTGGTTTCTGTCCTGGTTTTCTGTGTGTTACTCTGAGGTGTATGTTAATAGCACCTACTCTACTCTAAAAACTGTCTTGGCTTCGATATTAAACTATGTGTTCACCTTAGTTATTAGGTTTCTTAATATTCATGTTAGTTTATAAAATGGGAAATGCCAACCTTCACAGTTGATGTCAAGTAAGAAAAAAAAACTTTAACAACTCTCCAAATGAAAAGATTAAATTTCATACTCACATTTACTCTGCTCAGTCTTTCAATTTACATGTAAAATTATATGACTGGAAATAAAATGCTCATTTATAACTCCCAATGACTATTACTATGGTGATTAGCAAAGAGAAATATATACATTTATATTTATATTTATTTATATACAAAACTGCATATCAGATGATATTTGCATAGTAGAGCTGTAATCAATATAATCATTGATTTTTAAAAGCAACTATCATAAGAGCAATTTATATGTACAAAAAATCCAGTTGCCTGGCAACTGATTTTTAAAACTCCAAACAATAAAAAGAGCACAATAATTTTTTTCCCGTGTGTAAATACTGTATTCCTTTGGGATGGCTTTTTAAATACAGAACTGCAATGCATATCTTTGAATTTCAGTTCTAATTATGATACTCAAGTTTGTTTGCCTCTCAAGGATTCTGTGAACATTATGTTCGTAAACTATTTTGATATCCTTAGAAGAAATACATGTAAGTAAGATGCATTGTTGGGAATAGAAATTATTTACCTTCGGGATTCTGACTGTCAGGTTGTATAAACCTGCAAGACAATTCAGGTATGATTGAGGAAAGAGAGCTTTGAAATACATGTTGTAACAGCCAATTTTTTTAAAAATTTTATATTAGAAAATAAACTCTTTTTTTTTTTTTTTAATTTTTTTTTCAACGTTTTTTTATTTATTTTTGGGACAGAGAGAGACAGAGCATGAACGGGGGAGGGGCAGAGAGAGAGGGAGACACAGAATCGGAAACAGGCTCCAGGCTCCGAGCCATCAGCCCAGAGCCTGACGTGGGGCTCGAACTCACGGACCGCGAGATCGTGACCTGGCTGAAGTCGGACGCTTAACCGACTGCGCCACCCAGGCGCCCCGAAAATAAACTCTTAAAGCTCACTCTGGTTGAAGTACTATATATTATGTTGTTGGTCTCTTCAATAAAAAACAATCCCAAATGTGAAATTGCAAAATGTATCTTTAACTTCTTCAGCCTCTAATTTCTCTTCTGCTAGTCACCATATGAATCATATTAGACTTTCATAATCATTCATGTTTAAGGTAAGTAACTGTGTTAACACAAAGATTGAACTCTCAAAACAGATTTTCATGAATCATGGATCTTACCAGTCACCAAATTTTGTTAATAATACAAAAGATGACAGAAAGAACAAAGCAAAGACATTGCATTTCTTTCTGAAAGAGGTTAGAACTGTTCCTTCACTCACCATAAAACTGGTTTTGGTAACTTATGAGTTGTCATGATGAATAAAGAAATATTCTCAAAGGAAGCCAAGCCATTTCCATTTTTATTCTCTTAAGTTTTATACTTTGTTAAAAGCTACCCAGAAAGAAGAGGTCTATGTGACTACTTTCCATTCTTCCAAATCCACTTAATCCATGAATCAAATGTTTTGTTGCTGTTCTTATTTTATTATTATTTTTTTTCCATAAGAAATGAAGACAAACCAGATTTTTTTTTCCCTAAAAAGCAATTTCAAAGCAAGGACTCTCCATTAAATTTCTGTAGTAAAAATCATCAATCTGTTTACAAAGAGTTACTTCTTGGTTTCTGTTACATGCATGTTAGACCACTTAATGTTGCCTCAATGTCAACACAGAACTACTTTGTCTCTTTATTCATTTACGTTTCTTCTTTGATAATATGGAAGGGTTCATGATTTTGCATGTCATCCTTGTGGCCACGCTAATCATCTCTGTATCCTTAGAGTTTTAGTATATGGGCTGCTGCAGTGAGAAAAAAAAAAAAATCGGAACCACTATAAAAAAAATATTTCCCCTGTAATTCAAATTGGAGAAATTTCTATTAATCTGTCTGCAGTTTCACTGACCAATTTGCCTTCCTCTTTCATCTTCTGTTAAGCCTATCTGATGACTTTCATTTCAAACATTGTAGTATTCCCTTCTAAAATTTTAGTGTAATTATTTTCTACACTTATATCAATGCTAAGATTCCAAATCAATTATTTTAATCTTGGTTTCACTTATGTCATTGATTGTATTTGCAACAACTAATATACAGTGTCTATGTTAATTTCAATATTGGAGTTTTCTCTGGGCTTATGTTTTTATTTTTATTTTTATGCTTTTTACTTCCTTTGACCTTGAGAAATGGCTCTCATTTTCCTGTGACTTCATGTGTTAAAAAAAAAACAACAAAAACTTTTGATTTAGGGTTGCCTGGGTGGGCTCATTCAGTTAAGCATCTGACTTTGGCTCAGGTCATGATCTCGTGGTTCATGAGTTTGAACCCCACATCAGGCTTTGTGCTGACAGCTCAGAGCCTGGAGCCTGCTTCAGATTCTGTGTCTCCCTCTCTCTCTCTCTCTGCCCCTCCCTGCTTGTGCTCTCTCTCTCTCTCTCAAAAATAAACAAATAAATTTAAAAAAATAACTTATTTATCTCATTGGTGATTATACATTATAAAGACTCTAGATTTTGTTATCTGTCTTTTAGCAGTGTTTAGTTTTGTTTTAGAAGGCAGCTAAATTAAGAACTGATCCTTTTTGTGTGGAGATTTGTCAGATAAGTCTGTTTCAGTTTTGCTCTTGGTTCTCAATGAGTGCTTTAATTCTGTGACCACAGTCTTTCCTATAAGCATGGACCTTTTGGAATTTTAAATGAAAGCACACAGTGTGTACTTTGTTTCTCTAACTTGTGAAATTCAAACTCCAAACTCTTGCTTCTCCACGGGGGGTCAGGAGAAATAGCATCTCAGCTGTTTAAACCTTCTACCACTTGCTTTCCATTGGGATACTGGGAGTCTTACTTACCAGGCCAAGCACTAAGCACTGTTCATGGGCCGGTCGTAGTTTGAGATGTGTTTATATCCAGATGTCAGGCACAATCCTCTGTAGCGCTTTATATTCCAGGACTTTCTCAATTTATATCTTCTTTGGGACCACTGAATTTTGTTATTTGATACATCAAATCAATAAGCTCATCTTCCTTCTGGATTTCTAGGTGGTCTGTACTATGAAGACTGAAGGGGAAAAGGTTATATAAAGTTGGATTGAATCCAACAAATTTCCATCATCAAAATTGAATCCTCCCTAGTTTCTCCCTTATCTTCGGTCCTCTCCAATTGTTTTAAATAGTTTTAACATATATTTAACCTATAATTAATAATTAAATATTCTATCCTTAGAAGATAATATAAGCTACTAGTAGTGGAACACCTATTTTTCGCCCACAAGTTTTCGTCAAAGCTCATGGAGCAATGAAATATAAAAAATCAATAAGAATATAGAAAATATGAAGGACAAAATTAGCAAGCCTGATAAATAAACAGCAGACATTCAACAAAATTATAAGGGTGAACATTGTGTTCAAATGCTACCAGTTATTTACCTAAATTGATTATACACTGCACTGTAAATAAAGCTTCAAGAATTTCAATGAACACTTAGAGTATGTTCTTAGATGAGAGTAGAATAAAAGGTGAAATCCTCAGTTGTTTAGAAATTAGTCAAGATTCAGGGTGACTGAGTGGCTTAGTTGGTTAAGAGTCTGACTTTTGATTTTGGATCAGGTCATGATCTCATGGTTCATGGGTTTGAGCCCCATGTCCAGCTCTGTACTGACAGTGCGGGGCCTTCTTGGGATTCTCTCTCTCCCTCTCTCTCTGCCCCTCCCCAGCTCACATGGGTGTGCGCACTTTGTCTCTCAAAATAACTAACTAAACTTAAAAAAAAAATTAGTCAAGATTCTATATTAGTCAAGATTCTAAATAATCCACAGATCAATGAACCATTAAAGAAATTATAAAATATTTGTAACTGAGTGATTATAAATGATAATCAAACCTTGTGGGCTATCGGTAGAGTTGTATTTTCATGAATATAGTAAAAATACATAACATTCAATGACCTCATCCTACATCTGAAACTATATGGTAAAGTAGAACAAATTAATTTCATAAAGTAAAAGGGAAAAAATAGTAGCAATAAGAGCATGAATTAATAAAATTAAAGTAGGGACACTTGCATTAAGCCTGACTCTTGATTTCAGTTCAGGTCATGATCTCACAGTTTGTGAGTTTGAGCCCCGCATCAGGCTTTGTGCTGAAGGTGCAGAGCCTGCTTGGGATTCTGTCTCCCTCTCTCTCTGCCCCTCCCCGCTTGATCTCTGTCTCTACAAATAAAAATATTTATTTTAAAATCAGTTGCCAAATTAAGAATAGAAGAGAACTGCTTTAATGAGAGTTTAAGCTTATTCCACAATGTGGTACAGAAATTTTACTCTTTTAGTAAAAGTTCAATGGAAATGAGTGCAGATATCCACCAAAAGCTTTGCAAAAGAATATTGTTAAAGGTAAGTTGAGAAATGCTAATTTTTTTAATTTATTTGACCAAACATAGATTTGAATTTGGCAACACCAAACTGGAAATGGCTACGAGCAGTCCACCCATAGGCAATAGGGGAAAGACATTTATAGAGAAGATGTGGAAGTGAAGCAAGGAACTTATTTCATTGGCTGTAGCTTAGGTAGTTTCTTCATTTCAGAAAGCCTCGTTGGCTGTTTGTGACTGGTTGTCTTAGGTTCCAATTTCTTAACCTTGACATATTTACATGCTTAGGTTTTGGTTTGCTTACTTAGGTTGCTAAGGCATTAGAGAGACCTCAATCTAAGCTTCTAAGCTTCTTTGTTTAAATACCTTGACAGTGTTTAAATTGTTTAATTTTTTAAATTTTATTTTGGAGTGAGAGAGAGAACATGTGCACATGAGTCAGGGAGGGGCAGAGAGAGAGAAAGAGAAAGAGAGAGGGAGAGAGAGAGAATCTTAAGCAGGCTCCATACTCAGCGCAGAGACTGACAGGGGCTCATTCCCACGACCCTAGGATCAAGAGTCCTACACTCAACTGACTGAGCCACCCAGGCACCCCCAAATTGTTTAAACTTTTAATTCTTGAACAATATCAGTATATTCATAATTACTCATTTTGGAGAAAACAAATTTCTATAAAGAGATGATAGATAAATATTTTCACGGGATGGCAAACTGTGCTCTAATGCCAGTGGGGGAAAAAAAACAGCATAGAATTTAGAACAATGATGAATTTGACAAATTAAATGAGAGGTGAAAAAACTGTACGTATATAAAAAATATACGATTTATACAGAGTTGGCTTCAGGAGTGTGTAACCAGTGTAGTTACACAGGGCCCACGCTTGGCTTAATGTTCTACTGTCACCACCTTGAAATTCTTAATGCATTTTGAACAAGTGACCCAGCCTTCTCATTTTGCACTGAGTCTCTCAAATTATGTAGCCAATTCAGACTGTATAATTCAGTGTACATAAATGGAAAAAGAAGGTCCTACTAATATATGAATTATAAGTCTGGAGAGTAGTTGTCTTGGAAAAAACAGTTGATTACTGGGAGACGTCTCTGTATAAATATGCAAATATTATTTTCCTAGATGTAGTTCCTGGTTACATGAGTTGCCATACTTCATGATAATTCAGTGAGTATTTTTATGTAGGTATGTTATACTTTAGTTAAAATTTTCTAGAAAAGATTTACTTGATGCCAATGTTTTTATGACGTCTATTGGAGTCCAAGTGCCTTAAATTTTTTTTTTTTTTGAATAATGTTAGTTCTGAGGTCCAGAACTTTGGTATCCATAAGTCTGTTTCATTTTTTGTCTATCAGTAGAAAACAAAATCAGTTAAAGCCTGATTCGATTTACATTATCTGTATCTTCCACTAAAATATATTCTTGTGCGCCGGTTATTTATAATTAAGTTTGAAAGAAAAGTATATTAACTACTTTTCACATTGGCATGTTGACATTTCTGAAAATTAGTAAAATGAATGGAGATTTTATGTTTGATTTTGTTCCCCTTATAACGTGCATGTCCTTATTTATGTGAGATTCAAGTCAACCATTGGTGCTCAATATTCAGAAGAAGCAAAATAGCATTCTAGTTCATCCAGGCAAAGTATTTGTGCTTAATGGCCCTAAAGGCATCTTGCAGTATGGCTTGAGGTGGGGTGCTGCTTCTGTGCCTCTTTGGAAATTAGTGTGTCATTTGGGAAAAATGTTAAATAGGAAGCACTTGCCACAAAATTTTTTTATAGATGAGAATATTCCTACTTAAGTGTTCCATATTATACTGTATGCTTTGAACTTGTGGTTTTGTGGTACATTGAGGATTTATTTTTCGGAAGTGGTTGGATTGAGGAAGAAAAGTTTAATGGCAAAATCGATAAATTCAGATAAAGTTGAATCAATGAAGATATACTGGTCATTTTAAACTGTCAATTATCAGATACATCATATATTAAGTGCTAAAAGGTTTTTTAAAAATTTTTATTAAACATTTTTAAATTTTAATCATGCATTCTATATCTATCTGTATCTATATCTATATCTATATCTGTATCTATCTTTACAAATGGTGTGCAGCCAAATTGATAGAATTATTGCTTATTAATAGCAGAAATTGCACTAGAAATATATTTAATTTTTTACTTAATTTTTTTGAATTATTTTCCTTAATTTGAACAATCAGCAAGTGAATATTTCTGAGAAATGTATATAAATTTTTTGTTTTATGATTCTGATTTTTAATATTATAGTGTCCTTTTGTGTGCAGAAATTACTAACACAATTATAGTATTAGCTGTACAGATTTTTCTTAGATTTGAAACTGCAGTCCGTATTCGTAGAACCTGACAGTCTTTGAAATCCTGCTTTTGTTCCTCACAATCAGCCTGTAGCCATAGATCAAAAATATCCACTTTATCTCTGATTGCAGTAGCCAGGGCCCTATAGTTAATGTTCTGATTTTCCAGCAGGGACACATTATTGGAAGCTGTGCTTCAGGGTGTCCCTTTTTTTCTTCCTCATACTACACCTGGTTGACCCACTTCAGCTCACAGTAAAAGAGCTGCTTCTTAGTCCTCAGCCAAATGGCTAAAACATCACAATATGTTTAGGCAGTGATGACCATTAGATTTTATTGTCATATGGTTGGCCATCCCAGCACCTCCTGCTCCCCTTCCCTTGTGTGGGAGACAATTAACTTGATCAGAGTATAATAGAACCTGGTCATTAAGCTTTCTTTTCATTAAAAAAATAATAAAAAAAACAACAAAAAGACCACCCCCCAAAACCTGTTCTACTTCGCATGACAATGAAGATCATTAAACAGTACATGCCACAGTGTATGCCATACCTGGGAATTAAATGTAATTTGAAGTAAAAGCCATCTAGTAATAGCACAAGAAGAAACAAAAGAAAGGAAACAATGACAACAGGGGAAGCTTTGGGTCAGAGATGAATGAGCAAAATCAAAGCCAGATAATTCTTTGGTCAAAGCCAAGAATATGGGTGTGTGTGTGTGTGTGTGTGTGTGTGTGCACGTGCGCGCATTTGTGTATGTGCACATGTGTGTGAGTGATAGAGAAAGACACACACGAGGATCCAAACATATAAAAGGGCATGCATAGTAAAGTCCAAATTCAGGAAACTATAGTTTGAGGGAGCCAAGAATATTATGCAAAAAAGATAATTTGTAAATTTGGCTTCTCTGAGGATTTTAGAGGAGGAATGGAAACATTATTGGCAGGAGAAGTAGAGAATAAGCACGTAGGGAGAGAGAATGGCTCCCTGTTGTGTGCTTCCAGGCAGAAGAATTCTCAAAGATACTCTTAAGAGTTTGAGCTTCAGGGTTTTGATTTCTGTTCCACCTGCCATCATGAAAGGCCAGTGACATCTCAGAATTCTTGCACATGCTTAATTGTACATATAACATCCATTAAATTTTTGTGATAGGCTAGGGAAGAATTAGAAGAAAAAGAATGAAAATCATTAGATTCAACAGAAAAAATATGTATATAATATGGTTTTGTAATGGCTTCCCTGAGGGATTGATTTCTCTCCTAAGTATTCTTTTATTCCCCACTTTTAATCTCTTAGCTGAACTTTTCTTCCATCTATTCGAGTGAGATTAAATTAGAGTTGGGCAAATCTAATTGTCAGTACTGTATTTCTGTGGCTATGAAGGCTGACTATAGCATCTCTTCTAAAATTAAATAATCATTGTCTCATTTACCATGAGCATGACATTATGATAGACATAGGCAGGAGTATACAGGCAATTATAAATTTTGAAAGTTCCTAATTTAGTTGAAGATGGAATATGCCAGTCTAACCTTTGTTTGCATTGACTTTGTAGCACCTACATTCCTTTTTTTTTTTTTTTTGAATGTTTCAAGTTTTTATTTAAATTCTAGCTGGGTAACATATAGTGTGACATTGGTTTCAGGAGTATAATTTAGTGGTTCATCACTTATATATAACACCTCTGCTCATGATAACAGTTGCCCTCCTTAAGACCATCACCCCATTTAGTCCATCCTCCCACCCACCTCCCCTCCAGCAACCCTCAGTTTGTTCTCTGTAGTTAAGAGTCTCTAATAGTTTGCTTCCCTCTCTTTTTCTTTCTTTCCCCTATGTCCATCTGTTTTGTTTATTAAATTCCACACATGAGTGAACTCATATGCTGTTTATTTTCTCTGACCGACTGAATTTGCTTAGCATTATATATTCTAGCTCCATCTGTGTCTTTGCGTATATGGAATATGTACAATGGAATATTACTCAGCCATCAAAAAGAATGAAAAATACACACACACACACACACACACACGCACACACACACATTATCATCTTTATCCATTCTATATTCAAAAGATATGGGCTCATTCCATAGTTGGGCTATTAGTGACAGTGCTGGTATAAACATCGGGGTGAATGTGCCTCCTCCAGTCAGTATTTTTGTATACTTTGGGGAAATACCTACTAGTGCAATTGCTGTGTCATAGGGTAGTTCTGTTTCTAACTTTTGGAGAAACCTGCATACTGTGGTCTAGGGTGGCTGCACCAGTTTGCATTCCCACCAACAGTGGACAAGGGTTCCTCTTTCTCTGTATCCTTGTCAACATCTATTTCCTTTTGTTGTTAATTTTAGGCATTTTGACAGGTGTGAGGTAGTATCTCATCATGGCTTTGATTTGTATTTCCCTGATGATGGGTAATGTTGAGCATCTTTTCATGTGTCTGTTAGCCATCTGGATGTCTCCTTTGGAAAACTGTTTATTCATGTCTTCTGCCATTTCTTCACTGGATTATTTATGTTTTAACAATTTTTTTAAACATTTGTTTATTATTGAGAGACACAAAGAGACAAAGAATGTGCATGGGAGGGGCAGAGAGAGGAGGAGACACAGAATCCAAAGCAGGCTCCAGGCTCCGAGCTGTCAGCACAAAGCCTGACACGGGACTCGATCCCACAAACCACGAGACAATGACCTGAGCTGAAGTCAGATGCCTAACTGACTGAGCCACCCAGACGCCCCTGGATTATTTGGTTTTTTTGGGTGTTGAATTTGATAAATTCTTTATAGACTTTGAATACTAACTCTTTATCAGATATGTAATTTGCAAACATCTTCTCCCATTCCATCATTGCCTTTTAGTTTTATTGATTGTTTCCTTTGCTATGTAGAAGCTTATTATCTTGGTGAAGTCCCAGTAGTTCATTTTTGGTTTTATTTCTCTTGTCTCCAGAGACATGTCTAATTAAGAAGTTGCTATGGCTGATGTCAAAAAGTTGTTGTCTGTGTTTTTCTCTAGGATTTTGATGGTTTCCTGTCTCCAATTAGATCTTTCATCCTTTTGAATTTATTTTTGTTTTTGGTGTAAGAAAGTGGTCCAGTTTCATCCTTTTGTATGTTTCTGTACAGTTTTCCTAACACAATTTTGTGAAAAGGCTGTCTTTTTTCCATTAGATATTCTTTATTGCTTTGTTGAATATTAGTTGGCCAAATAGTTGGGGGTCCATTTCTGGGTTTTCTATTTTGGTCCATTGATCTATGTGTCTGTTTTTGTGCTAGTACTATACTATCTTGATGCCCACAGCTTTGTAATATAGCTTGAAGTCTGGAATTGTGATGCTTCCAGCTTTGCTTTGTTTTTTCAAGATTGCTTTGGCTATTCAAGGTCTTAGATGGTCCCATATAAATTTTAGGATGTATGTTCTAACTGTGAAAAATGCTGGTGGTCTTTTGATAGGGATTGCATTGAATGTGTAGATTACTTTGGGTAGTATTGACATTTTAACAATATTTGTTCCTCCAGCCCATGAGCATGGACTTCCATTTCTTTGTGTCCTGTTTAATTTCTTTCATCAGTGTCTTATAGTTTCAGAGTATAGATCTTTTTTTTAATGTTTTTAAAATTTTTTTTCAATGTTTTTATTTATTTTTGAGACAGAGAGAGACAGAGCATGAGCAGGGGAGGGGCAGAGATAAAGGGAGACACAGAATCCGAAGCAGTCTCCAGGCTCTGAGCTATCAGCACAGAGCCCAATGCGGGGCTTGAACTCACAGACCGTGAGACCATGACCTGAGCCGAAGTAGCACGCTTAACCAACTGAGCCACCCAGGCGCCCCTAGATCTTTTACCTGTTTAGTTAGGATTATGCCTAGGTATCTTACAGTTTTGTGTGCAATTGTAAATAAGATTGATTCCTCAGTTTCTCCTTCTGCTGCTTCATTATCAGTATATGGAAATGCAACAGATTTCAGTACATTAATTTTATATATGGCAACTTAATTTTTGGTGGAGTCTTTCAGGTTTTCTACATAGAGTATCATGTTGTCTGTGAATGGTGAAAGTTTGACTTCTTCCTTGCTGATTTGGTTGCTTTTTATTTCTTTTTCTTATCTGATTGCTGAGGCTGGGATCCACTACTATGTTAAATACAATGGACATCCCCGTCTTTTTTGCCTGACCTCAGAGGAAAAGACCTCATTTTTCCACCAGTGAAGATGATATTATCTGTGGGTCTTTTGTATATGGTCTTTATAATGTTGAGCTAGGTTTCCTCTCTCCCTACTTTGTTGAAGATTTTTATCAAGAATGGGTGTTGTACTTTGTCAGATTCTTCTTCTACATCTATTGAGAGGATTTTATGGTTCTTTTCCTTTCTTTTTTTAATGTGGCATATCATGATTGATTTGCAATATTGAACCACCTTGCAGCCCAGGAATAAATAAATTCCACTTGGTTGTTGTGAATGATTCTTTTAATATGCTGTTGGATTCAATGCAGCAGCTACATTCCTGTTGTTCAGGTAAATCTTTATTATATAAATATGTCTTTGGCATGTTAATTGTCAGAGGAAAATAATATATCCTGATTATGTAGTACCCATTAGAGTGAATGATAAAATTATCCTTTAATTTCAGCCTGATACAGTTCAAATAAGCATCATTGTTAAATCCAAGTTGGAATTTTCTTAAAGTTCTCATTTACATTCTTCCACTCCTCCTAGTTTGCTCCCAGTATATGTCTTTTGGGCCACTGATGAGCTGAAAGAAAATTAATTATGATTTTTAAAATTCTTATGTTTTATCTGAATAGCATATCTTATCCATATGAAAAATTTATGAAATTGAATTCAGAAAAAAAGTAACTTATTTCATACCAACTAAAGTTGAAAAATATTACTTTGGTGGCATGTAGAAACCACAGAAGTACCAGCAGTATGAAGCATTAAAATAATTACTGTTATTTTAAAAGTGATGAGTTTCTTATTGATTACAATAATGGATTGCGGTGAGGGCATTTTCTTTGTACCCTAAGAAGTTTCAACGTATAATGAAGTATAGTACTAAGAAATAGTCATTTAAGGAAACAATTTCTCACTGTAGAAAATAAGTCTATGTTATTAAAATCATGTAAGATACTGAAAGAGTCTCTTTTCCAGTAATATGATTGTTAATCAATTTCTGGTAAGAGAATGGATTAATATTAGTTCCCATTTTTTCTCACTTGTTTCTAGTTGGTTTTAAGCACTTAGAATTCATTTTCTCTATTTTAAAAAGTCATCTAAGTATATTGGTTTGCCCTTCTGGTTCACAGAGCATATCTGTGGGCTTCATAGGCAATTCCTTGCCAGAGAATTTCCAGTATTATTCTTCATTCCACAGGAAACTGGGCCTCTCTTTATCTCATGTTACTGCTATATTCAGTGTTACATTTTAATGGAACCCCTAGACTGAGCATATGAAACCTTCTAACTTTAAGTGCTTTCTGACTGGGACTTGAAGGGAAGTTTATGAGTAGAGCTGGAGTGTAAAATTACAACCAAAGTTTCATGCTTTCAGCCCTTTTCTTTCTGCGTACTTATTCCCCTGAGCAATCACCTTGGAGGAATCCTTGTTACCTTCTAGATGCCTGTGCATTCATGATCTCCCTCTTTGCCTCCATCTGAAAATGTGTTCTTAGAGAACTATCAGAATTCAAGCAGCCATAGGCAGTATTTATTAGCTCGTGATAACATTGACATATAAAATGAATAACACTTTTCTTCATGTTTTTCTTTAAGAATAATGGATTAAACTATGCAACAAATTAGGCATAAACAAGACAAGTAGTAGAGTTTTAAAGGTCAATCATTAAAGGATATTTGTGTTTTAACAATGACATCATGTAGTGACCAAAGATTAATGTCACCAAGTTATCATTCTAAGTTCTAGTGACCAGTTGGGTTATTTATAATAAGAAAAGAGTAAAACATGGCATGAGAGAAATCCCCAAAACTATGATGTCGAATTAGGGAAAGATATAGAGACTTGGTAATGTGCATGACTTACATCTATTCATCTGACCTAAAAGGTTTTTTTCAAGTTTGAATGAAATTTGGTATTAAGTAATATTGGCAACTTAGTAGTTCAGATGGGCCCCCTTCATAAGCACATTAAAATAGCGTTAGTAAAAGTGGAGAGTCAGTTCATCTTCTGAGACCAGAATATATCTCTGAAAATAATTACCAACAGAAACTAGTGAGCATTTGGGTATAACTGAGTATCATAACTTTTCCTGAGTCTTGAAATTTTTAAACTTTCATTCACTCGTTCATTCATTCATGTATACAACAAGGGCAACAGCATAAAAGATTACTGTTCAAGGCACTGAATTAGGTAATCAAAAAAAAAAATTGTTCCTGCATTCATAGAGTTTATTTTCTTTCTTTTAAAAAATTTTTTTCTTAAATTTATTTTTGAGAGAGAGAGAGAGAGAGAAACGAGACATGAGTGGGGAGGGACAGAGAGAGGGAGACACAGAATCCGAAGCAGGCTCCAGGCTCCAAGCTATCAGCACAGAGCCCAATGTGGGGCTTGAACTCATGAACCGTGAGAGCCAAAGTCAGATGCTTAGCTGACTGAGCCACCCAGGCTCCCCATGGAGTTTATTTTCTAACAGGAGAAGCAGACATAAGCAAAAGACTACAGATTTAACGTAATTGAGAATAATACTATAAAGGTAAAATAATGCTATAATAATAGTATTTATCAAAATTACTGTACAGGTTTCCTTAGGTTATATTTGTACTAAAGATCAAGTAGGATTTTTCTAGGTAAAGGCAGCTGAAGCACAAAGCACACATGCAGGCTTTACTGCCCATGGCCTGTGGTAGTTTGCAGATAGAAATATAACAAAATCTAGTGATTTCAGATCTCCCAATTTCATTGGTTCTTAAGACTTATCAGTGGCCTATACAACTCTTAACAGACTCCTTAAATCTGTCTATATTTATTCATTTATTTTATTTATTCTCCATGCCTACTTATTTTCACATTTCTTTAATGTGGGTCTTCTGGAATCATTATCTTATACCCATCTGCCATTATGTTTAGTGTGGACCTAAAGTAATGTGAGTTAATTAAAGCAAGAATTTTGGATCCTACATTTTTTTGTGTATGCCCTGGTACCTTCCACCATTCAGCCTGTGATGTCCAATAGGAGAGAAAACATGTGACATCAAAAGGAGAGAAGGCATGACTTACTTTAGGTTTCACAGTAGAGTTGTTTTTACTTGATATTTTCAACCATAGTAAAAACAATGTAATCTAAAATTCATGTAACTTTAACTTTTAAGAGCTGGACACTTTAGAGAGAGAAGTTATTTATTTTTCTTTTATATTTGTGAATCTGTTTTGCCACAATAATTCTATGTGCAAACAACTACTAATCAGTGGCATAAAACAATAAGTATAAGTTTGCTCAGACATCAACAGATTTGCTGGAAACTGGCAGATTGGAAATGTTTTGGGGCTTGATGGCTTTGCTATACTCAGCTAAACTCACCCACACATCTTCAAATTAGGTGGGGATCAGCTCTTCCAGACTGACCACAGTAAGTACATACACACACACACACACCCACACACACCCACACAATTTCAGTGATGTGTAACAAAAAGCATTTATGTAGTTCATACTTCTAAATATTTTCATTATTAAATGGGGGCCAACAGACTAGGCTGGGCATAGTTGGGGGCACTTTTATGGTGTATGTTTCGTTTGGTCCATGTTTCTCTCATATCCCCCAGGACCACCTAGCTTATCCATCCATGTTCTTATGGTGATGACAATAGCATAGGAACAAGCTTAGTTGCTCAAGCGCTTGTCAGAACTTTACTTGCATTATATCTACAAGCATCTCAATGGGCAAAGCCTGTCATGATGCTGAGCCCAGAATCAAAGTAGGATGGCACTTTTCATCTCACAGGATGAAAAGTGTGGATGTAAAATTATTTTACGTGGATTGAGTCAAGTCAACAAGAAGCAGGTGTATCAGATTTAATTGTTTTTTTGTCCATTTTTTTTATTGTGGTAAAATAAACATAACAAAAAATATACCATCTTAACCTCTGGTAGGGGAACAGTTCAGTGATATTAACTACATCCACATTGTTGTACAGCTGTCACCACCAACCATCTCTAGAACTCTTTTCATCTTGCAAAATTGAAACTTTATACTTACTAAACAGTAACTCCCCAGTGCCTCTGACGTCTGCCTCTGGAAACTATTTTCTTTCTGTCTCTATGATTTTGGCTACTCTATATACCACATCTAAGTGGAATACAGTAGTTGTCTTTTGGTGAATGGTTTATTTCACTTAGCAAAATATCCTCATATTGTAGCATATTTCAGAATTTCCTTCCTTATTAAGGCTGAATACTATCCATGTTATGTGTATACTTCATTTTACTTATCCATTCATCTCTAAGTGGGCACTCAAATCACTTCCATATTTTAGCTGTTGTGAATAATGATGCTGTGAATATGGGTGTACAAATATCTTGTTGAGACCCTGTTTGAATTCTTTTATGTACATACCCAGAAGCAGAATCCTGGATCATATGGTAATTCTATTTTTATTTTTTAATTTTTGGGGGAGGTGCCATACCGTTTTCCACAGTAATATACTACTTTGCATTCTCATCAATAGTGTTTAGGGATTCCAATGTCTTCACATCCTCACAAACACTTATTTTCTATTTGTTTGTTTGTTTGTTTTTATAGTAGCAACTCTAATGGATATGATGTGGTATCTTATTGTCATTTTGATTTGCATTTCCTTAATGTTAGTAATGTAGAGTCACACCTCCTCTCTTTTTGTTACTATTTTTTTCCATCCTTTCCATCTTTTCACTTTCAAACTCTTTGTGTCTTTGTATGTAAAATGAGTCTCTTGTAAACAGCATATAGTTGGGCTATGTTTTTAAATCCATTCTGCCAGTCTTTGTCTTTTGAATGGAAAATTTGATCCATTGCACTTAAAGCAATTACTGATAAGGAGGGACCAATCTCTTTCATTTCACTATTTTATTTTTCTGTATGTCTCTTACTGAATGAATGGGTCCTTGAAAAATTATACATTGAAATCCTATGCCCCAGTGTGATAGTATTTGAAGGTGGGAGTCTTTGGGAAGTATTTAGGATTAGATGAGGTCATGAGAATGGAACCATTATGAATCAGATTCATGCTCTTACAAGTCATGGGAGAGCTTGCCTCTTCTCCTTCTTTTTGGTATGTGAAGATACAAGGAGAAGTTGGTAGTCTGCAAGCTGGAAGAGGGTCTGTAGAATCTGACCATGATGACACCAGTACCTAAAACTTCCATTATCTAGAACTGTAAAAAATAAATTTCTGTTGTTTATAAACCACCCAGTTTATAGTACTTTGTTATAACAGGCCAGCTGACTAAGACAGTGCCATTTAGCTTTTTGTGTCACTCATTTCCTGTATTACTATCTCTTTTGTGTTTTGTGTTACTATCTGTTTTGTGTCTTATTTTTTGGTAGTGAGACATTTTGGTTACCTTCTCATCTTTTTTTGGTATATATTCTATAATAATTTTCTTTGTGGTTATCATGGGGATTATGTTTTTTTCATCCTAAAATTATACTGCTCCAATTTAAGTTTGTATCAACTTAACTTTGAAAATATATTTAAAAAAACACCCATTTACAGCTCTATCCCCAATCTTTTCATTTATTGATGTAATAAAATTACATAATTGCATAATACATGTCCAAAAAGTTTAATAATTGTTTTTAGCACAATTATGTCTTAAAATATGTAGAAATAAAAACATAGTGTTGTAAGCCAAAGTTACAATAATGCTGACTTTTATAATTGCCCATGTATTTATCTTTACTGAGATCTTTATTTTTTCATGTAGCCTCAAGTTGCTGTCTAATATCCTTCAGTTTCAACATACTTCCTCTAAGATTTCTTGCAGGGTAGGTCTTATGATAATGAACTCCTTCAGCTTTTGTTTATCTGGGAATGTCTTAAGTTCTCCTTTGCTTTTGAAGAAAAATTTTAGGGGGTACAGGATTCTTGGGTGACAGTTTTTTTCTTTTATCACTTCCACTGCTGTCTGTCCTTCAAAATGTTTGATGAGAAATCTACTGATAATCCTATTGATGAGCCCAAATATGTGACAGGTTACTTCTCTCTTGTTGCTTTGAAGATTCTCTTAATCTTTGTCTTTTGTTGGTTTAACATGGCTTGGTGTGGGTCTCAGACTCATTCTAGTTGGATTTTGTTGAGCTTCTTAGATGTTTATATTCATGTCTTTCATCAGAGTTGGGCCATTTTCAGCCATTGTTTTTTCTTTTTTTTTAAATGTTATTTATTTATTTATTTATTTATTTATTTATTTAAAATATGAAATTTATTGTCAAATTGGTTTGACAATATAACACCCAGTGCTCATCCCAACAGGTGCCCTCCTCAAAGCCCATCACCGGACCGGCCCCTGCCCCCCATCAACTCTCAGTTTATTCTCAGTTGTTAAGAGTCTCTTATGGTTTGGCTCTCTCCCTCTCTAACTTTTTTTTTCCTTCCCCTCCCCCATGGTCTTCTGTTAAGTTCCTAAAATTTGTATGGAACCACAAAAGACCCAGAATAGCCAAAGTTATATTGAAGAAGAACACCAAAGTGGGAGGCATCACAATCCCAGACTTTAGCCTCTACTACAAAGCTGTAATCATCAAGACAGCATGGTATTGGCACAAAAACAGACACATAGACCAATGGAATAGAATAGAAACCCCAGAACTAGACCCACAAATGTATGGCCAACTAATCTTTGACAAAGCAGGAAAGAATATCCAATGGAAAAAAGACAGTCTCTTTAATAAATGGTGCTGGGAGAACTGGACAGCAACATGCAGAAGAATGAAACTAGACCTCTTTCTTACACCATTCACAAAAATAAACTCAAAATGGATAAAGGACCTGAATGTGAGACAGGAAACCATCAAAACCCTTGAGGAGAAAGCAGGAAAAAAAAACCTCTTTGACCTCAGCCGCAGCAATTTCTTACTTGACACATCCCCAAAAGCAAGGGAATTAAAAGGAAAAATGAACTATTGGGATGTCATGAAGATAAAAATCTTCTGCACTGCAAAGGAAACAATCAACAAAATGAAAAGGCAACCAACGGAGTGGGAAAAGTATTTGCAAATGACGTATCAGCCACTGTTTTTTCAAAAAATCTTCCAACTCTTTTTCTCCTCTACTTTTGGGATTTTTACCATGGATGTGTATGTTGGTCTGCTTGATGGTATCTGACAGGTCCATTAAATTCTGTTAATTTTTTTTTATTTTTTTCTGTTCCTCAGATTCAATTGCCCTATCTTCTGTCTGCTCAAATCTGCCTTTGAATCTTTCTAATAAAGTTTTAATTGCAGTTATTATACTTTTCAGCTCTATAATTTCTTTTATACTTCTTTTTTAGATTATCTGTCTCTGTGTTGAAATTTACATTTTGTTCATATGTAGCTATCTTGACTTTGTCTACATCTTCCTTTAGTTCTTTTTCTTTGAGCATCTTTAAGAATAATTGCTTTACAATTTATATCTAGTAGGTCTATCTTGTCTGGACAGTTGCTGTTTTTGTTTTGATTTTTTTCCCCTTTGAATGAACCATACTTCCTTGTTTCTTTGTGTACTTCATAACTTTTTATTGAAAATTGAATATTTGAATCTAATACTGTGGTAACTGGAAATCAGGTTCTGCCCCATTTCCAATTTAAAATTGTTTGAATTTTTAAGATTTTTATTTATATATTTTTATTTTTTTTTGCTTTTGATTGTTGTAGGCTGTCTGCCTGCTGAAGATCAGCCTAAGATGTAAATGTAAACTTCTCAGACTTTTTGCAAGCCTGGGCCTGTACAATTTCTCCTGTACATCAGGTTCTTTTGAATATACTCATTTTTAATATCTGACTCCCAGAAGGGAAAAAAGAAAAATGAAGGTTAGGAAGAGCACTGGCAATTTAAACCTCATAGATGTTGCCAGAAAGGAGGGTCTTGTTATAATGTGCAAGGAAGGTGGTGCAACTATGGCTGCTCACTTCTTTGTCTATATCTCCACCATCAAAATTATCTCAATCATCACAATAAGATCCACCAGATTTGGAGAACAGCACCCTTATTGTCTACTCTGCATCCCACAACAGCCTAAAATTTGCTCTGTGGAAGCTTGTAGGCTTCCTATGATGTGGCCTAGGAGCTGGATAGCTGCTGCTGAACTAGGACCTGAGATTGACCAAATTAACCACTGTTTATCATCTAGACTTTCTCCTGGAAGTTGCAAACCCTCAATAGACTCACAAGCTCCAAAATAATTAAATCATATGGATTCTGCTAGTCAGTTGTTGCCTAAGTGGGGAGTGTGATTCCTGGTACTTTCTATGCTACCGTCTTCCCAGAATGTTTTCTCCAGCCTTACTTGTTTTTGTTTTAGTTTGTTTATTTTTGTTTTGGAAAAAAAAGGCTTTGCAAACTAAGAGTTACTTCTCAGTGGTCTCTAGGTATACTGTTTATCACAATAATATACAAGTGGAAAACCTGCTTAGTGATAACACAGGTGCTTAACACAGAAACAGGAGCTAATGCCCTTTACTTGACAGGGACAATGAGTTGGGATATTTGTAAACAGAGAATTGAGAATTGTGGCAGACATGAAGGTCCTGACTGCACCTTCCTCTTTTATGGGTGAAATGTATGTTGGAGATGATTAAAAGCTCTAGCTAGTTAAGACTGGGAATCTCAGTAAAGAGATTTTTTCACTACTTACTAGAAACTCATAGAGAAGGCAACTTAGATGAATGCCCTTTGCCAGCATGGGACAGATAGCTGCATTCGAGTAGGAGTAACTGCATAGCAGGTCTATGTAGATGGAGATTTTATGTTGTCTTCATCAGGGTTGTCCTCAGACCAATAAAGTGAGAAAAAGAGAAGATTCACCTATAGGAAATGTATCTAGAGATTGCAAAAGTAGTGAAGAATTAAGAACCTGTATGTCTTTTCCATGGTTATGGGGGTACAAGCAGGGAAATCTTGGCCAGAGGCTGCACTGTGGACAGATCAGGTTAGGAAGAACTGGAGGAAGAATCTGAGTCTCTAAAGATAAGTGGTACAATGAGATCTTTTGCAAGGCTGAGTCAGCAGGAGGAGACCACCAGCCTCCCTTGAGGCACCCACTCTGCATCACTTGCACTAAAGGAACAGATGATGAGAAAGACCAACAACACCCAAGGGACAGGGGCAAAAAACCTTAGAACTGATACCTTTCCCATAATATTAGAATTGTATATGAGGTCCTTCAAGATTTATATCCTCTCTGATAAGAGAGGAAAGGAATGGTAGGCACAAGAATGTTTTGCGGAGGTGAGAGGATACTTAATTAGGAGGTTAAACATAAGAGACTGAGTTTAAAACTAAAATGCCTTGAATAGTAAGAATGAACTTTTGGCTGTCATTTATTCATCTTTTGTTCTATATATGAAAATGTCCTTATTATGAAAAACGGCCCTTCCTTCCTTCCTACCTACCTACATACCTACCTACCTATCTTTCACTCTGTATTTACAGCATGCATTCATATCTATTATACACATAGGTACATAATGTAGCTCAGAATTGTGTTCTGTTATACATATAATTACATGCATAATTGTGGATATAATATATATTTTATTTTGTTATTAATAAGTGATTAATAATAATAGCAATTATATAATAGGGAATATACATCATATATGTCCCTATACACTGTATTATATGTATGTACATTTTATTATATATGTTCCTATACACTTTATTCACACAGACACACACACATAAATACCTTTAAAAACAGTTGATGTAACTTTTACCTAGTAAAATGTGGCTCTGGGAAACCCTATAATGTGTAATCTTTACTTAGCACAATATATGCCCACAGTTTTCTGCCACTCACCCCTTCATCTATTCTCATTCTTATTCTCCCACACACTCAGGCCTGTCTTCCACCCTCTACCTTTTCTCATCTGACATTCTGCTGCTAGTGTTGTTTTTACCCTAAACCGAAGGAAAAGAGGTTCAGATGGCTTGAGCACATTCCCCCTTTGCCTTTGAGGCACAAATAGCAAGCAGCTAAGCAAGGCACACCAAGCAGACCATGGAGGCCTCACCCTATGGTGCATTTGGCTCTAATCTGCTCTTCTGTTATGGACCCTGAGGGATCCATTTTTATAATTTTCTTATTTGTTGTTAAGCATCAAGCATTTTTACTAGAGAGAAAGTTAATTATAGGTTTTGTAAAAATATTTTGCCAAAATGAAAAATAACATTTCTACTAACATTTCCACTTATAAGTGGCTATAAGCTTTCATATTATCCAATAGCTTTACTGCAAGTAGCTGCAAAGGTTTTCATTTTGAAGTTAATCTTATTTTCGACTCAGATGCTCTCAATTAGCTGCTGTCTTTGTTTCATGAGAAATTGCTTTTGATTAGCAGGTTTCTTTGTTTACATGGTTGCTGAGACCATATTGCAACAGAACAGCTAATTTGCTGTCCAACTGTCTCTTCTCTTATATTAGAGATGGCTAGAGTATTACAGAGAATTCTGTCTACATTTAAATAATTACAAAGCAAAACATGCCAAAAGTTTTACCACATAAGGGTTATTCTTTTCTACAACTCTTACCTTGCACCTTTACTTAAGCTTAAATTGCTCATTACTTCTTAAAATAGGAAAAAGGAATGATTTTTACAGTATATTAATTATAACATAGAGCACTTTGAAGTTAACTTTATTCTTTTAATAATATTTGGAAAGTATAAGTATTAGCCTCCTAGACTCAAGCTGCCTTTCACAATTTGGTGAGATAGGATCCATCAGGAATCTTATCTTCTCCTTGAACCATGTTCATGAGCTAGAGGCAATGTTCAGAATATAGTTTTAAAAGTCATAAAATCATACTTATTGGCATTAAAATATTTACTGTATCTCTACTCACATGAGATCCACCACACTTAATATAAAAATGTAAAACAAAAATATTATGGGACAAGAAAGAGTAGTCATGCTAAAACATTCATTTGGTATGTTTGAGCAAGTAAAAATATAAAAAACAAAAACAAAAACAAAATATTTCCAGATTATACTTCAAAGAAGTGTATTTTTTGAAATTATAATCTCTCTACTTATTTCGGCATACTAGTGTTAAATAATTATTAAAGAAAGAAAGGTAAGACAGTCTTTATTCAAGACCATTGTGATAAGTGTAGAGACCACTGCAGATGGGTATTATAGTAGAGGAGAGAGAGTGGGCTCAATTCTGAATATGAGTACAAGTGGGAATTGATAGCCAGGAGCAAGATGAGAGTCAGTAGATGGAAATTTACGAGGAAGAAACATCAGGAATTAAGGAAGGGATTCTTGGTAAACTAACTTTAAAGGATTCTTACTGAAGGCAGACCAGCATGATTAGACAATCACCTAGTGTGTGGGTGATTCTGTCTAAACTAATTTAGCAGGATTTTTTTTTTAACTGGACAGTAAAGAGACAAAAATCAAAGTCCAATAATCAGTTGAAAATCGCTCAAAAGAGTCTACCTACACTTTGGTCAAGTTTGGCCCGTCATTCCTCTTGTTCTAGGAAAGAATAGACACATAAGGCCATTTTCCTGCTCAGTTGCCTTTTTGTTCACCAAGAACCACCTGAACCTTTTGCTGGGACTTGGTAAAATAGGATTGGTAAATATTTGTTTTATGGTACATCAGTCAAGCAATTAATGAGGAGAGGTTGTATTAAAGTAAGAGAAACACAAAGATTAATGGTACCAACAAATATTGGTAAAATATTTGTTTTATGGTACATCACTCAAGCAATTAATGAGGAGAGGTTGTATTAAAATAAGAGAAACACAAAGATTAATAGTTAGAATAGCTTCTGCCAGAGAGCAGCCAGTTAGGATTTCTAGACTGGAATTTGAAGCAATCTTTAGATAGTAGAGTGAGGATGAAAACGGCAATCTGACATGTTTCCTTGTTTTCAGTGAATATCTTTGGTGATGACATCAGATGTTTCAGTAAACTTTTTGAATGGCCTACACAGTCATGGGCATGGAGGTTGTCTATATAAGATCTTTTGTGGTTATTTCTTTGAAGTTTATATCAAGTTGTCCACCTTCAGGTTATCAGATTTTGGGAAAATGGTAGTTTTAGTTATCAGTGACTCCAAGTGAGGAAGGTGGGAGAAAAATTGGAAACATTAGTTTGGAGAATTATAGACAAATATTGCAAGAAACTAGATTTGAGAACCTTCAAGGATGCATTGTAGTTTTCCTGAAACATAAAACTTCTATCTACAATCACACCCCTTTTGATTAAAGGTAACCAAAGTAAGGCTATTCTTGTTTACAAAATAAATCTTGTCTCATTAGTCTTGTTCTGATTATCTACATATGTGCAGCAATAGTGGTTATTGACTACATAGGCCTTTTTAAAGTTAGTTTTGCTGGAAGTTTTCATTAGCAATCTTAAGATTAGACTTTCAAAAGGCTCTCAAATCTAGAAAGCCAAGTGAAGAACTCACCACCAAATTTCATTTGTGGTTTTCATTTGTGGTTTTATTTGTGTGATATACTGTCTTCTCAAGTTTCCAAGATATCCTGAGGTTCCAGGAAATGACCCTTTTTAGTCACCTTTAAGACAAAGAACCTGTAAACCAAATACCAGAGTTTTTCTTTTTTTTTGTTTGTTTTTTCAAGAGGACTTCATAAGCATTGGCTCCATGAGTCAACCTTCCTTCATTAAAACTGTTGGTCAGCTTTTTACATCTGATTCTGTGTATCATTCTCAAATATAACATTCCAGTCAAAGCCTTGGTAATATAACCAGTGTTACTAATTATGACCTATTACAATAAGATTCGTATTGAACTTATGTAAATAATTATATTGCCATGAAAATAATAATACTCAATAAGTGTCTGAATTCTAAAAGGATCTGGATGGGAAAAAAGGTAAATGTTTTATTTATTTATTTTTTTTTCAAACACTTTCAGGAAAGCATTAGAAACAAAATAAGAACTTTCTCTGGAGGACAGTGGCAATAATATCAGCAACAACAGCAAACATGAAAATCGCCATTGTTGAAGATCTGATGGAGGTTTATTATAATGCATCTTACAAGGAAATTTGGTTATTTCCATGACTTACAATACTTTAAGATAAAAACCATATATATAACTGATAATGGGATACTAGACATATCATGGACAATGAGAGTATTGAGAAATTTCTATGAACCTCATACATCTTATGAAATATTTATATTAATAACATTAACCCATGTATATGTAACCCAGGGAAGTTTAAGTGTTATTATTGGACAATACTTTTAATGCAATTTAATATATCAAATGAACTGAATTAGTTTCTCATCCCTCTTCTTACAAGGTGAAAGAACATATCCTATAAAATTTTCCACGAGCCCTCTGGGTGATCTCAAAGTCAGTTTGAGGACAAGAAGATTTCATTTAATATTCGATTTTGGGAAGGCAAAATTGTCAAAAATATAAAACGATTTTAACATTTGATTAAATAGGCTTACTGATTATTATGAAACAATACTTAGGTTATCTTAAATAATCAAGAACATGATAAATGTTAACATAAATTTCAGGAAACCATTATGATAAAATGCAGAATCATGGTTTTCTAGGTAGATTACTCAAAAGATAAAAACGTTTTACAATCTAAGAGCAGACCAATAATCCAATGAAACTTTGTTGTAATTTTGTAGGAGTACATTTTTTTATATGAAGATACATTTTTAACAATGTTTATTTGTTTTGAGAGGGGAAGAGCATGAGCGGGAGAGGGCAGAGAGTGAGAGGGAGACAGAGAAATTTCCTTGCTGTCAGCACAGAGCCAGATAATGTGGAGCTCGAACCCATGAACAGTGAGATCATGACCTGAGCCAAAATCAAGGGTTGGACGCTTAATTGACTGAGCCACCGAGACGCCCTTCAAGGTGCATTTGTTAAAACTAAAACAATAATTCATTCAGATCTTAGCCAGCTTAGCTGAGTGAGATAAAATGGCTTTTTATTAAAGCTTTTACAACTTTTTTACATACATTCAGATTTTTTCCCTATACTTCCCCCTTTCTAATTCAGTACCAACCAGACATTGAACTTTAGAATAAAATTAATCTCTTTTTTTGCTGTCACAAACATCCTACATACATACTTTTCATGCATCATTCTCTTCAGTTTTATGATTTCCGGTAGTTTTATTAACATATATTATGATTTTTAATTATAAGACAATGGTGACTTGTTCATTACATACCAGGATCTATATGAGCAGAGTAGCTAATTTTATGGATATGTCATTTCACATTTACAAGTATATGCTCATAGTATAGTTTCCTCATAGTACAATTTCTCATGCTTATTAACAGACCCAAATATATTTAGCTGCTCGGTACCATATAAAAACAAGATTCATAAATATATCAACTTAAATTTATCTTCATAACTGAATGTTTCAGTATTTTATCTCTTGAGGAATGATTTAGATGTGAATGGATATTTACTACTTAGGTTGCTTAACTTAGGTTGCAAGATACCAAAAAGATTTTGGAAACTTCTTTTAAAAAGACATACTATAACACGAACTGAAGCTAGCCAGCATCTCAAGTTATTTCCCTGATAACTATTTTTAAACTTATTTGATTACTAAACCCAGGTAGAGTAAAAATGTATGTTCCTGTTATACTTAATGCTGGTATGTAGAAGGCACAAGATGCTTTTGCCAAACCAAAAATCTTTAAATAATTATATTTTTCAAAGATTTAACCCAATCTCATGAACTTTACACAACACATCTATTTTTCTGAGAGTTTTAGGAATATTTACTTTATATATTCACTCACTTATCTCTAAGCCAATATGAATAGAACTCCTTTAAGGGATGTTATAAATTAATCTGATAATACCATACAGAAGTAGAAAAACATCACCTATGCATAACATATATACATAAACATATATGCATAAATATACATATAGATGTAAACAGACATCTAGATTTCCATTCTAAAATTTTAGCCATAGAATCAGTCAGTACAATAATGCAGAACTCACTGGTTTCTTTATCTTTTTATCTGAATTTTGTCTCTGACAAATATGGAACAAGTTGAAATTACCTAGTTGGTAAGTATGAAGCTGTATGTATATATACATACTTTTTAACCAGTATTTTAGAAGACTTTGTCCTGTTGTGAAATCTCATGGAGGCTATTTGCTACCTTTTAAATGTGTGACTGAGGAAAAATAAAGTGACTATAGGAAGGTCTCCTGAGCCATCTGAGTGGATAAAATCCTCATTCTATTTCCAATTAGGCTTTTTTGTTTTCAGCCTCAAGTAGTTGCTTTGAGAGGACCTTGAGTTTTTTGGGAGCCCTGATGGCAGCACAAGGCCCAAAGTTCCTGTGACACTTGGAGATAAGTTGCTGGAATGAGAAAGGAAAGGCCTGGCGGGCATGAAGAGAGGTGGTGAAGAGGTAGGGTTGTGAAAGGGACATATCAAGGATTCAGGGAAACTGGAGGGAAAATTGAAGGTGGTACAACTACAAAGGAAGAGAGGGGGTGACAGAATGGGAGAGGTCTTAGAGGAGCCTGTCTGAGGAGATTTTAAGTTTCCCAAAGAGGCTACTGAAGTTTCATGTTATCCTTAGTAAATCGTGCCAATAAGAAAGGTGGACAGGATTGATGGGACATATAGTCAGAAGGGGTTTGGGAAGGGGGTGCCCATGATTGAAAAGGTCCCATGGAAGAAATAGGATCAAGGAGAGAATAGAGAGGCTGTATAAACAGCAAACATTTTACAGCCCAGGAGTGGATCTGCATTTAGAACATTTCACATTTACAGGTATATGCTCATTAGTGCTGGGAGAAGAACTTGCAGTCCAGGAGTCAGGGAATAATCCCCGCTTGAGGCAGAGAGTCAGTTAGAACTTCTAGCCCCACAGGTACCTTTCAAACAAAGAAGCCTGGGCCTCTAACTCAACTTCTTACAAAGAGCTACCTCCATGGGACTCTAACCAAGTTTCTTACAAACAGAAAAACCTAGGATTCTAACCATTTTCTTTTTGTCTGGAACTCTAACTCAGCTTCTAGATTATAGGTAGATCTTAAGATTTAAAATCTGTCCTTACTAGCTTTAATAGACATTTGTACATAAAAATGGCTCCAGAGTAAGATTCACTAATAGAATCTTGATCAGTTAGTCAGGAATGAAGACCGAGGCTTCAAAGGCACATGCTGAAGATCTTGGATAAGAGGTCTAGGGATTCAGTGATGAATATGATTCTGAGTTATGGCACCTTAACTATTAAAGAAGAAAATATTTGTTCTGCTACTTGGGGAAAAGTGGTAAGGCAGAATCTATTCAGGACCATCACAATAGATACAGGGACTATTCTGGCGAAGTTTTATAGTGGGAGGGAAGGATAAAGCTTTTCTCCAAACACAACCAGGACAAGTGGAAATTTATAACCAAAAAACAGAGTGGGAGTGAGTGGATAGACAATTACTAAGAAGCATCAGGAGTAAGGGAAAACTCTGGCTAAACAAGCCAAACAGGATTCCTGCTATAGTCAGAACAAGCAAGGTGATCAGACAGCATCAGGGGGATGCTGGAGAATAAGGAACCTGATACTAAGGATGATCAAATACCAAGGACTGGGGATTTTGGCTAAAACATATTAGCAGGATTCTGGGAAAAACTGGACAATGAAGAGACAAATACAGAAGCCCCAAGTCAAGGGCTAGTTGAAAAGGAGCTCAGGAAAGTCTAAAGTTTGGTCGAGGGGAGAATTTTCCTAACCTAATGAGTAGTATGAATATATTTTAACTTTTGAAGACTTATTTAAATCAAATGGATTTAAGTTGGTTTATTTAAATAAAATTAAGTTAAATTAATGAATGGAAATTACTGTCATTTTTCTGTAGAATTCTTACTCATTTTTTCCCAATTTTTTAATGGGAGTATAGTTGACACAGAATGTTATGTTAGTTTCAGGTGTACCACATAATGATTCAACAACTCTATATGTTATACTATGCTCACCTCAAGTGTAACTACCACCTGTCACTGTATAGTCAATAGTATATAGTCAATGGTGACAGATGGTAGCTACACTTGTGAGCTGTACTTTTTATCCCTGTGACTTATTCCAAAAGTAGAAACCTGTATCTCCCATTCTCCTTCGCCCATTTTGCCCATCCCTCCTCCCCCTCCCCTCTTGTAACCATCAGTTTATTTTCTGTATTTATGGGAGTGTTTCTGATTTTTAGTTTGTTTATTCACTTATTTTGTTTTTTAGATTCCACATACAAGTAAAATCATATGTATTTGTCTTTCTCTGCCTCACTTATTTCACTTACGATAATACCCTTTAGGTCATCCATGTTGTCACAAGTGGCAAGATCTCATTGTTTTTTTAGGGCTGAATGATATCCCATCATATATATATGTATATGTATATATATATATATATATACATATACATATATATATACGTATGTATATATATATATATACATATACATATATATATATACGTGTGTATATATATATATACATACACACACACACACACACACACACATCTACTTTATCCATTCATCTTTTGACGGACACTTGAATTCTCTCTGTATCTTGGCTGTTGTAAATAACACTGCAGTACATATAGGGGTAAGTATATCTTTTTTGAATTAGTGTTTTTGTATTCTTTGGATAAATATCCAGTAGGAAATTAATGGATCATATGATAATTCTATTTTGAATCTTTTCGAGGAAACTCTATACTGTTTTCCATGGTGGCTGCACCAGTTCACATTCCCTCCGATAGTGCACAAGGGTTTCTTTCTCTCCACATCCTCACCAACACTTGTTATTTCCTGTATTTTTGATTGTAGCCATTCTGATAGGTGTCTGGTGATATCTCATTGTGATTTCAATTTGCGTTTCCCTGATGATTAGTAATGTTGAGCATCTTTTCATGTGTCTGTTTGCCAACTATATGTCTTCTTTGGAAAAATGTTTATTCAGGTCCTCTGCCCATTTTAACTGAACTATTTAGGCTTTTTTGGTGTTAAGTTATAGTATGAGTTATTTATATTTTTTGGATATTAACTCATTTAGCAGGTTGCCTTTTTGTTTTGTAATAGTTCACATATGTAGATTCCTTTGCTGTGTGAAAGCTTTTTAATTTGGTATAGTCCTTATTTTTCCTATTTTTTTAAAGCAGTTGATTAATCCGCTTACTTTAGGACATTTTAATTATTTAAATTGTTTCCTTAAATAGTGTGATATTTGGGAGTCCTCTCTCTCTCCCTCGCTCCCTCCTTTTTCTTTTGTTTCTTCCTCCCTTGCTACCCCCACCCCCCGCTTTCCCTCCCTCCCTCCCTTCTTTCCTTCCTTCCTTCCTTTTTCCTGGAGCTACTGGCAGTAGTAAATAAGCAATTCTAACACAACATTTATTAATTTATTAATTAATTATATGCCCATTGCTAAAAATGTGAAATTCTATTCGAAATGGAATTACCTCCTTAAAAATAATCAAGCTGGTGTATTACACCTGCATATAGACATATAGTTATTAAATTTAATGTTTAATGTTACATTTAAATTGTACCTGTAGTTATTGCCATATAAATGGAGAATTTCTTTAATTGTTGACTCTATTCTGGCATAAGTTATCAAATATGTAGCTTATAAATCCCACTTTAACTCAGGCATTCCAGTCCACTAATTATATGTCTTCTTTGTGAATGAGACCCTTTGAGACAATTACGTATACCATTGCTTTTTTACATTTCAAACATGGTTTTATTTAGTATGGAATTTGCTGAAAAAAACCCTAATCTCTGTCCATATCTAAATATAATATAAAGATACAGCAAATATAGATAGTGTAGAGACAATCAGTTTGAATGAACTTTTTAGAACTGAGTGGAAAAACCTAATTAACTATATAAAAATGGTTGGAAAACTAAAATAAAAATAAACAGTTCATTTTATTATAAAAACTTGAATGCTATCTGCAAGAAATACTATAGAATGTCTACAGTAGTCAATCTGCTTCTAGATAATGTAAACTGATTTTAATGGAATTTGTGTGTGTGTGTGTGTGTGTGTGTGTGTGTATTTGATAGATATGAGGATTGATGTTTTGCAAATCAGTCTGTTTTACAGGCCTTCCTTGATGAACATATGCGCTTATCTTACAATAAGGAAATGTCTTCTCTTTCAATCTCACTGTGTCTTCAGCAAAGAAAAGTTGATTGGTTTGATATTTGCCCAGTGAAGTGTCTTACTCACTTTTTAAAGCTTTAAGAATCATAACTTCAAATTGAAGCTTCCAATTGAAAAGTACATCTAAACTTTGCTTAGAAATATAAATTATTCATTCTAACTTGAGTTGAAAAGTTATCTGTATGGATATCATGCCTATTTTATGATGCTTTCTGACAAATAGACCCTAGGGAAATTTTAGTGGTGATTTTGTCATTGCAAGGCCTAAGGAAAATTGGAAGAAAATGAAGTTTATCTTTTTCTCCTTCTATCTCATTTCCATACTTCATGCTTATTTCCTGAGACTCTAATTCCTGTATCTTCATGCTATATTCTACATAATTAATAGCAAAGCCCTTCTGAGGTTTAATGTGGGATTTCACATGCTCAAAAGAATGAAAACTCAATGATATAATTTTAAGCACCAACAACCCATCTAGGTAAAGGACATTTTATTCTTGAATGGGGTTCTTGTGCCTTCAAAATAAGACTCTGAGGTCCTGCTTTTGGTGTTCAGTTGAGGCCAAACCTGGTCTGTGATTTATTTAGCCTTTATTGCACCTTAAACAAGTGGATTGGAGGAGGAAATAAAGGATAGGTGTCAGTAAAATGAAGGAAATAAACATAACCTTTAGTACCTTCATCTAGGGAAAACTGTTGTTGATAATTTGGGGTGTAAATGTTTTTTTCCTCCACATACAGACACACACTCAGATACACGTTGCTTATGGCAAAATTGGCTTTAAGTTGGTAAATAGTACATCTAAACATTGTACATTTAACAAGATAATAATAGACATCTTTTAGGTCAATAACTATTTATAAGCCATATGTTTCATTGAATTAGTGCATTTTATTATTTGGATGAACCTTAATTAACCTTACCAAGCTCCTGAAATGGAACGTATTGTTTGATAAAAATCTTGTTATTTTATTCAGTGCTTCTAAGAATATCTTTACAGCTTATTCTTGGTCTACCATTTTCAGATATTTGCTTTATAAAAACATCCAAAAGTTAGAAATACAATTGCAAATAAATATTTAAATCTCTTTGTAAAGAAGTTTTTGAGATTATTTGAAGATAATTGCACATTATTATTATAAAGTCACACGTTTTTCCATGCAAATGATTCATTTTCACCTTTAACTTTTGGTTATTTGACACATGGTTACTTTAGAAATGAGATTAACAAAGCAATTGATGAATTTTAATAAAAGACATAAAACTTGCCCTATTTTCCTAGGTCCCAGCCTTGAGTGAGACATACTTGTTACAAATATACTCCAGGATACTTGCTGAACTATTGGTTAGCATTTTCTCTCCCTTTTTACAGCAACAGGAACAAGTATAAATCACATTGAAAAGAATTGTTTGATTTCATCTTATTTGTCTTTTGAGGATTCATTCTTATATTTGACATCAATTATAAAGTAGTTATTTCTAAAACATAACATTTTTCTGCATCCAAATGTGAAATAAGGAATTTTAATTTTATTCCACTTGTATTTTTGGTCCTATCTAAATTAACGTACATGTTGAACAGTTTTGAATAATACATTATTCAGACTAAAAATGATTCACAATTAGAAGACAGTCATTTCATTTTAAATAATCAAGCAACTTTCTTTGGTTGTGAATGTGTGAGTGTGGTAGAGTGAGAGAGAACGGGAGAGAGAAAAAGAAAGATTGATTAATTGAAAGAGAAAGAAAGGCAGAGACAGACATAGAAAAAAATTATAACACCATTCATGAAATGAAAATATTTCCATTTTTAAAATAAAAGCATTGGATAGTATCTTGTGGTTAAATACTTTATCTTAAAACAGGAAAACAGGGATATGTTCCTTACAAAAAATATGACTAGAAAAAAAATAAGCTTGTATATTTATTTGTTAAAAAATGGATGTATATGTATCTATACACACACACACACACACACACACACATATATATATATATATATATACACACACATATAGTTTATTGTCAGTATTTAGAGGAGTATAAATTTAGAAGAAAATCAAGAGCAAATGTTATAAAATGTTTTTATTTTATTTATTTAAAATTTTTTTAATGTTTATTTATATTTGACAGAGAGAGAGACAGAGCATGAGTAGGGGAGGGGCAGAGGGAGAGGGAGACACAGAATCTGAAACTGGCTCCAGCCTCTGAGCTGTCAGCACAGAGCCCGATGCGGGGCTCGAACTCTCAGACCGCAAGATCATGACCTGAGCCGAAGTTGGACGCTCAACCGACCGAGCCACCCAGGCGCCCCAAGATGTTTTTAGGCTGGTAAGTGTAACTGTTAGGACACTAATAGAAGCTAATTAAAATTGAGTGTTTCCTGGGATGCCTGGGTGGCTCAGTCAGTTAAGCATCTCACTTCATCTCAGGTCATGATCTCACAGTTCATGGGTTTGAGCCCCACATCTGGCTCTGTGCTAACAGCTCAGAGCCTGGAACCTGCTTTGGACTCTATGTCTTCCTCTTTTTCTGCCCCTCCCCCACTCGTGCTCTATCTCTGTATCTCAAAAATAAATAAATGTTAAATTTTTCTTAAACTGAGTGTTTCTTAATAAAAAGAAAAGCAATAAAATGAATTTTTTTAATTGAAATATCTCTATAGGCCAAGGTTAAGTCAGATTCCAGGTGCGTCTTTATTTATGGCTTAAATTGTGTCTACAGTCTCCATGTCCATCATGAAATCACATATGGTTACATTGACACTCAAATCTCATCATTTATTCCAGGAGAAGAAGATTTGGATAATTCCTTAATAAATTAAGTTCCTAAAATGAGGAACAAAGACAAGCCATTCTTCCATTCCAGAAGCAGTATGTGTAACACGTGGACCCTAAGGTACCTACCACTTTGGTCAAAGTCAGGTGCTAGACCAACAAACACATCTGGGCTGAGTGTGGGAGAAAATTCATTTCTCTGGAGTAAAATGTAAGGTGTGCTGCCCCATGAAACTGTAGTAAATGCTGAGTAAAACAAAACAAAACAAAACCCCAAAATATTAGCACAACCAGGAAAGAAAGAACTTATATTTTAGAGTATATTCATTGAACAAATGGAAAGAAGTGACATGTTCATTACATAGGAACTGTAGATTCTTATGAGATGAATATGAAGACAAACATAAACTAAAATATTACAACACCAAAATGCAAATCACCATCAGTAGTCTGTGCCTGTGAGAAAGATGTTGGCACTGAGCAATGGGAGGACTTTGACCGACCACACTGTAGGATATGTGCAGTGAACATGGAACTAAATGTACCTTTAGAACTGAATGTATCTTGGGGCTCCTGGGTGGCTCAGTCTGTTGAGCGGCCGACTTTGGCTCAGGTCATGATCTCGCGGTCCGTGAGTTCAAGCCCCGCGTCGGGCTCTGTGCTGACAGCTCAGAGCCTGGAGCCCGTTTCAGATTCTGTGTCTCCCTCTCTCTCTGCTCCTCCCCTGTTCATGCTCTGTCTCTCCCTGTCTCAAAAATAAATAAAACATTAAAAAAAAAGAACTGAATGTATCTTTAGAAATGATAGAAATTAAGGAATCTAATAAAGGTTCTATAGTAGGAAAAATATCAAAATCTTAGAGGCCAAGCCCATGATAAGGATTTAGTGAGGGAATTTTCACTTGTTGTTGTGTCAAGGGGGATGATCAATGGTCCCAAAAGGTTTAACATAACAGCTCAGTAAAAAGGACTTAATATTTTTGAATGTCTTAGCAAGATCTTATCTTCACCCAAATTCAGATCATAATTGAAAATAATCTCCCAGAAGAGAGCTTATATTTATGAAATGGGTGAATTTCACTTTTGGTAAGTCACTTCTAAAGAAGGAGCAGAAATAAATAAAACTAAACAGGAAGGCAGCAGAAACGTAGGCAGATCTGAAAGTAGAAGTTTAGGAGATCTGCACAGCATAGAGAACATAGGTATGGAAAGAGGAAAAACATGTCTTGTGAAGAAAAGGAAATGCGCAGGGAATGGGAGAAGTTAAGACGGAGATAGTGTAAGAATACAAGATACACAGAAGACGAGCCAGTCCAGATCATACCACAGAGTCCAGGTCAAATTTACATGATAGACTATGGGAAAATACATTGTAGATGGATTAATTCAGTGATCAAAAGTAGAAGTCCACTTGTGGAAGTAGAATGATTGCTTAATCTACTAACACTTCCTTTTCCTCTTTATATGTATTAATTTCCTTTTCTTTTGTCCCTTTATTCCTGGGACCATAATGCTAAAACAAATGTGACTTCTGTCTTGAAGATCCTCTACTGTGAGCCATGCATGGTTCCCTTATCTACATCAGGAAATTATTTTAACTTGGAGTCAATATAACTAGTAGTTAACAGATGGAGTCAGATTTATTGAAGTGAAGTCTCTGATCTTTAACTTGGTAACTGTTTATTACTATACTTGTTGCTTAAATGCTCTGTTACCTCAGGTTTCCATCTATACAAGCATATAATAATAGTGTCAGTGCCTTCAGGTTGCTCTGAGGATTAAATGAGATACAACCTATAAACTGCAAATTTAGGACAAGCCCTATACAGAGTAAGTTCTCAATATTGTTAGTTTTTTTTATTATATTTTTATTAAGATCCAAGCTCTTGTAATCTCATACAATTCCTATGCCTTGATATTTTCTTGTTACTTCTATATTTCTTGAAATATTGCAGTGTTTTCATAAATGTAAGTTACAATGTATATAAAAGCCACCACTGCATCTCTGTCCTCCCCCTGAAGATTTCTTAAATATTTCCTATAGGGTAAAAACACGATAATTTCTCTTTCTCCTCATTCCTTTCCTTCTGTTGACAGGGAATGAGAGAATGTCTTCCCAGTGTGCCCATTACCTTGCATTTTACTTGCTGTTCTTTTGGTCTTAACTGTTGTATCTCATTCAAGCAGTTTGAGCACAAAACAATTCTGGACTCAGATTTCAGCATAGGGAAGGTAGGATGGAGAAATAGAGAAGGTCTTGTTCCAACCCAGTGTGCAAGAGTTTTCTGCAATGAGAAATCAAGCAAAACCTACACTTAGCAATAAAATAATTTTGTTTAACTTAGCAAATCTTTTGTGCTTGTATCTTCCAAGAGATTCTCGTAGAAAGGGATGTCTGTGACCTAAGGTAGGTTTGATGTTCCTTTGCTATAGGATATGGCTCTTTTACCACAATTTCTCACTTATTTTTATATATTTAATATCTTGATTTATCTTCTGTTTCCAAAATTCATTGAGATTACTGGTATTTGATTAATTGTGTTAGTTTTAATTTTCTTTGAAACCATGGGAAAAATTCTTCAGAATCAAGAAGTTTGAACCCAGTTAGAAAGTAGATACTTACTTTATTTGTCACTTTTAGGTTTTCTTTTCCCACTATAAATGTGTGTATTTTCCAGTTCAGATGTTACATTTAAAATATTTTATCTATTTATCATAGTTGTATTTATAAAATCCAACCTTAAAATGATAAAATTAAAATAAATACAGTTGATGCTAAAATAAATAAGCTTTCAAGAAAAAATGATAAAATTTGAGGAAAATTTAAAAATGGCCTATTTAATATATACTATTGAATTAAAATTTTATTTAACAAATAAGTAGTAGTATTCCAACAGACAAATGACTTTCAGAACCCAAAAGCTGGAGAGAAAGCAGCACATACACCTCAGCTGAGGTGGTGTTTATTTGTTGTTTTTTGTTTGTTTGTTTGTTTGTACTTTTTGGTTTATTTTGATTCTACATATACGTGAGATCTGTAATATTTGTCTGACTTATTTCACTTAATCCCTTCAAGGTCCATCATGTTGTTGCATATGGCAGAATGTCCTTCTTTTTTATGGGTGAATATTCATATTCACATCAACATATATCAATATTCTTTATTTATTTTCTTTACATGTTTTATCCATTTCAAGTTTTCTTTATCCATCCACCAGTAGAAACTAGACTGATCGATATCTTATCTATTGTGAATAATGTTGCAAAGAACATGGGGTGCAGATATTTCTTGAGATCATGGTTTCATTTTCTTTGGGTATATGCCTAAAAATGGGATTGCTGGATCATATGGTAGTTCTATGATGATGATTTTTTTTTAGGAATACACACACACACACACACATACACATAATAATGGAATATTATTCAGCCCTAAAAATAATTAAGTTATGCCATTTGTAACAACATGGATGAGCGTGGGTGACATATGCTAAGTGAAATAACCAAGGTTCAGAAAGGCCAGTACTACATGACTTCACTTATAAGTGAACAAAGAGTGGAACGATGGTTGCCATGGGCTGAGGAGTGTGAGGAAAATGGGGAGACGCTGGTCAAAGGTACAAATATTCAGTTATGTAGGATGAGTAAGTTCTGGAGATCTAATGTATAGAATGTTTACTGCAGTTAATAATACTATATTGTATACTTGAAATTTGCTAAAAGAGCAGATCTTAAATGCTATCACCAAAACAAAACAAAACAAAACAAAACAAAAAACCTATGTGAACTGATGGCTATATTAATTAGCCTGATTGTGGTAATGACTTTACAATGTATACATAAATCAGAACATCACATTGTATATCATAAATATATAATTTTTATTTGTCAATGTTACCTCAGTAAAGCTTGGGGAAGAAAAACCAGTTGCGAAAGAGGATTTCTCTACCAAAATAACATCAGGGAAGATAATGAGGAAAGAATTTGCCTATGGATGAATACAAATTAGAGAAAAACAGATCTTGGATATGAAAGGAAAGGGGTTCAATCCTAGTAATATTGTCTGATCCACTCGTGCCTACAAAGGAGATACTCACTTTTGACACTGGCAGCGGAGAGGAGGCAGGACCCAGATAGAAGATGACTGTGCAGTCTCTATTCTGACAGGATCAGAAAGTAAAGTAGCTAAGTGCAATAACAGAGAGAAACATGGAGCCAATATGTCATGATAATCAGTAAAATGTCAGCAAATTCCTGCTCAGACTGATAGACCAGGATCAGATTTCAACCCAAACTTTGAATGCCTTTGCACTACAACTCTAGGAAAATATACTGATAGTAGTGGGTTTAGTGCGGATATAAACATTAAGTTAAAGAAAAAAAAAACACAGTTACCATAATTGTACACTTACTTGGTAGACCAGGCTCCATATACAATAGATGTTGTGTAGCCTTCTCTCAGGTTGCATAAAATTTTGAAATATTTGGAAAGTTTATTAAATATTTCTCTGGAGGTGTTTAGCATCTCATAGAAAGAGTTTTGGTGAAGTTCTTTCTCGAGGCAAGAGGTAGATTAAATGTTCTTTTGAAATACTTTTCAGATTAATGATTAAATGGTATTTGCTTTTATGTTCAGTATAAAAGTCAGTTTTTATACTTCAAAACCAGTGGCCTTTATGATTTTTTAAATTCTGTGACAGTTTTATTATTTATATAGGAAAAACTTGAATCTCCTTAGGCACTGCATAATAAGAATTATGTCGTATAGAAGAATTGAATTTTCTTTTTATCTTTGGTGACTGTTTTTTTTGGGTAGCAGAGTGTAGATATCTATAGTCCATCCAAAGCAGCAGGTGAAATGTGTTAGCTCTAAACGTCATCGCTTTTTAGTGGATTTCTCTTTGCTTAAATTACAGCTAGGTATCTATAATCACCTTGATATCTTTTGCCTGTCTTCATGCCAATACAGTGGCTATGTAATATATTAGGCCACATTTGAGAGTCTGGTAATACAGGATCCTAACCCATTCCTCCAAGTATTAGCTGTAAGACTGGAAGAATAATTTATTAACTATAAAGTTCCATTTCTTCATAATAAATTTACATGAGTTATTTTATTAAAGTAAAATACAAAAGATACATAAAATAGACACGTATTTTTAAGCCCTGTTTATTTCAGATGCCTCTTAATAAAAATTTGCTGAACCTAAATTGATTTATTGTTTTTGATGTTTGGTTAAAATAAAATATGAAATTGACTTTGTATTTAATTAATTCAATTTCTTTGTCAGAATATTTAAAAATAATAGCATATCATTAAATACTTTTAAATTATATTTCATCCTTACAGCATCCCAAATAAGTCAGTGTCATTATTTTGCTTTTACACATGAGAAAACTGAAGCACAATAAATTAAGTAACTTGACCCTAAGGTCACAAGTTTTGAGTGGCCAAAATGGGATGTAAACACAGATCTGAATCCACAACATATACTCTCAGCTAAATACTCCATGATAGTCCTGCTTCTACTTTTAATTGGCATGGTATTGATCCATTTATCTTCTCTGCTTCAGAATTTTTTTTCTGTAATATAGAGATTGGGACCACATGATTTCTAAAGTACCTTCTGTCTCACATATTTTATTCTATGAGACAATAACTGGATATATTTTTAAGCATTTGAAACACCAGTGAGCGTTATTCATTTCCCCATCCAAAAATAACTTCTAACATATTTTTGCTAATTAATCCTTCTGTACACAAATGGAATTAATGTAGCTGTAAGTAGTTTCCATTGGAGTAAGAATCCTTTTTTGGGGCCCTTTGTTTTTAATTTTTTTGTCAAATAAAAGTTGTATGTATTTTAGGTACACGAGACATTGTTTTGATATATGTATACATTGTGAATTTATTACCACACTCAAGCTAATTAACATAGTCATTAACACTCTTAGTCATTTTTTTGTGTGGTGGTGGGGTAGGGGAGGATTTCAACTGTATAAAGCAATATTATTAACTGTTGTCACCATGATGTCCATTAGATTTCCAGAGCTTATTCATCCTGCACCTGGGAACTATCATTCTACTTTTAGTTTCTATGAGTTCACATTGTTAGATTCCACATATAAATGAGGTCACATAGTATTTGTCTTTCTGTGCCTGGCCTATTTTACTTAGCACAATGCCGTCTAGGCACATCCATGTTTTCACAAATGGCAGGATTTCATTCTTTAAAAGGCTGAACAATATTCCATTTTGTATATAGCACATCTTCGTTATCCATTCACCTGTCAATGGATATACAATTGTTTCCATATCTTTGCTACTGTTACTAATGCTACAATGAACATGGGAGTGCAGATATCTCTCAGAGATACTGACTCTATTTTTTGGATATATACCCAGAAGTGGGATTCTGGATCTTATGGTAGTTCTATTTCTAATATTTTTGAGAAACCTCCATACATGTGTCCATAGTGGCTGTAGTAGTTTCCATTCCCAACAATGCAAAAGTGTAACCATTTTCTCCACATTCTTATCAGCATTTATCATTTATCTTTCATTCTAACGATGTGAAGTGACATATCTTGTGGTTTTGATTTGCACTTCACTGATGATTGGTGACATTGAGCATTTTTTCATAGACCTATTGGCTATTTGTATGTCTTCATTTAAGAAATGTTTATTCAGATTCTTCACTCAGTTTTTAATTAGGTGATTTGTTTTCTTGCTATTGAGTTATATGATTTCCTTATATATTTTAGGTAGTAACCCCACATAAGGCATATAGTTTGCATATATATATATATTTTCTTTTCCATTGGTTACCTTTTAATTCTGTTGTTTCCTTTACCTTGAAGAAACTTTTTAGATTGATACAATCCCACTTTTCTATTTTAGCTTTTGTTGGCTATATTTTTGGTGTTATTTCAAAAAAAAAAATATTCCCCAGATAAATGTCAAGGGGCCTTTTCTCTATGTTTTCCTTCTAGGAATTTTATGGTTTCAGGTTTAATGTTTAAGTCTTTAATACATTTCGAGTTAATTTTTTGTTTAAGGTGTGAGATAAGGGTCTAATTTAATTCTTCTTCAGGTGGACATCCAGTTTTCCCAACACAATTTATTGAAGATACTATTCTGTCTTTATTACACATTTTTTACACCCTTGTCAAATATCAATTGCCTATAAATGCATGGATTTATTTCTGGGTTCTCTATTCTGTTTTATTGGTGTATAGGTCTCGTTTTATGCCAGTTTCAGACCATTTTGATTCATACTGTAGCTTTGTAATATATTTTAAAGTCAGAAAGTGCAATACTTGCCTCCAGTTTCATTTTTTTGCTCAAAATTTCTTTGGTTACTTGGGGTCTTTTGTGGTTTTATATGAATTTATTTTTTTTTTCATTTCTGTGAAAAATATCATTAGGATTTTGATAGCAATTGTATTGAATCTGTAGATCACTTTGTGTACTACTGATATTTTAACAATATTAATCCATGAAAATGGTATGTCTTTCCATGTAACTCTGTCTTCTTTAATTTTCTTCATCAGTGTTTTATTACTTTCAGTGTACATACAAGCCTCTCACAACTCTGGTTATGTTTATTCCTAAGTATTTTATTCTTTTAGTTGTGGTTGTAAGTGGGATTGTTTTCATAATTTGTTTCTATATAGGAAAGCCACTGATATTTGTATGTTGACTTGGTATGCTGCAAATATTCTGAATTTATTTTATTTAGTCCAACAGTTTATGTTGTCTTTAGGGTTTTCTACCTACATGAGTCATCTGCAGAGATGTTTTAACTTATTTTTTTATTTGAATGTATTTTCCTTTTCTTACCTAATTGCTTTGTCTAGGACATGTTGACTAGAAATAGCAAGCGTGGACATCCTTGCCTTGTACCAGATACTAGAGGGAAAGCTTTCAGTTTTTCCCCATTGATTATGATTGGCTGTAGCCTTTTTTTTCCTTTTACTTATTTATAAAAAAAAAAAATTAACGTTTATTTTTGAGAGAGAGTCAGGGGGGAGGGATAGAAAGAGAGGAAGACACAGAATCTGAAGCAGGCTCCAGGCTCTGAGCTGTTAGGCTGTTAGCACAGAGCCAGATGCAGGGGCTCAAACCCATGAACCTTGAGATCATGACCTGAGCTGAAGTCAGATGCTTAACTGACTGAGCCACCCAGGGGCCCCATAGCTATAGGCTTTTTATATATGGCCTTTATTGTGTTGAAGTAATTCCCTTCTATATGTAATTTGTTGAGAGGTTTTGTCATAAATAGATGTTGAATTTTGTCAAGTGCTTTCTGCATCTGTTGAGATAATCATACTGTTTTTATCTTTCATTCTGTTAAAGTCGTGTATCACAGTGATTTACAAGTTTTTTAAAAAAAAATTTTAAACTTTATTTTATTTTTGAGACTGGAAGGGCAGAGAGAGAGGGAGACAGGACCCAAAGCAGGCTTTGTGCTGACAGCAGAGATTCCTGTGTGGGGCTTGAACTCATGAACCATGAGATCATGACCTAAACTAAGTCAGAAGTTTGACTGAGCTACTCAGGTGCCCCTGATTTACATATGCTAAACCCACTTTGCGTTCCAGGGATAAACCCACTTGGTCATGGTTTATAATTCTTTTAATATGCTGTTGAATTTGGTTTTGCTAGTATTTAATATAGAATTTTTATATCTGGGTTCATCAGGGGTATTGGCTGTTAGGATTCTTTTGTTTGCTCTTTTGTAGTGTCTGTGTCTGGCTTAGATGTCAGGGTGATGTTGGCCTCATAAAGAGTTTGGAATTATTCCCCTTCTATATTTTGAAGATTTTAAGAAAGACTGGTATTGATTTTTCTTTCAATGTTTAATAGAATATACCAGTGAAGCCATCTAGTCTGGGCTTTTCTTTGTTAGGATACTTTTGATTCCTGATTCGATCTCCTCATTATTGGTCTGTTCATTCTTCATGTCTCTTCTTGATTCAGTTCTACTAGGTTCTGTGTTTCTAGGAATTTATCCGTGTTTTCCGGTTTGTTGGTATATAATTATTCATCTTAATTCTTTATAATCCTTTTTATTTCTGAGGCATCCATTTTAATATCTCTTTTCCATTTTTTATTTTATTTATTTGAATCTTCTCTCCCTTTTTGCTAGTTAGTCTAGCTGTTTATTGATTATATTTTTTCAAAACACCAACTTAGTTTTGTCTATTTTCTTTGTTGTTTTTCTATTTTCTTTTTATCTCTGCTTTAATCTTTATTATTTCTTCTTTCTGCTAATTTGAGTTTAGATTTTTTTTCTAGTTTCTTGACATTTAATGTTAGGTTTTTTTGAGATCTTCTTTTATAAATGAGATATAATTGACTTTTTATATTATTCTTATATTTCATATTAATTTTACATGTACAACATAATAATTTGGTGATTAAATATTGCTAAACAGTCTTTCTTATTTTTTATTATAGGCATTTATCATTATAAGCTTCCATAGTAACATTGTCTTTGCTGCATTCTATAAATTTTGGCATACTGTGTTTTTATTTTTGTATCAAGATATTTTAAAAATTTCCTTTTGACTTCCTCTTTGACGTAATGATCAAGTGTGTTGTTAAGTTTTCGTGTGCTTTGAATTTTCTGGCTTCTTTACTTTTAGTGATTTCTAGTTTCATTCCATTTGTGGTCAGAAAAGATACCTAGAATGATTTTCATCTTAAACTTAATAAAATTTATTTCATGAATAACATGTGACCTATCCTGGAGAATGTTCTGTGTGTACTTTAAAAAATGTGTTTATTTGCTGGTGGGTAGAAAATTCTATCTATGTATTTGGTCTAAAGCGTTATTCAAGTCAGCTGTTTCTTTATTGATTTTCTTTTTGGATTTTCTATTCTTATTCAGTGTGGGGTATTAAAGTCTTCTACTATTGTGTTTCTATCAATTTCTCTTTTGGGGGGTCTTTTAAATGTCAAGTAATCACTCCTAGCAGAAGCTTTGAAGTTACATGATTTTCCATATCATGGGCCTGGGTCTAATTCTCATAGAGTTCTCTCACTAACCTGTTCTTTATGATTAGAGGAGAATCATAGATAACTGTATCATATCTCTTTATATTATTAATTTTCAAGATGAAGAGGGCCAGCATTCTTTTTCCTTAACCTCCATTTAATATGCTTCTAATATAGTAAAGCAATATATGTGCATAAACTATGAAAGGCTATTGCATGAAATATGTAATTATTACAATGGAACTTATCATTGTGTGGCTGGTAATACAGCCACAGAGTGAAAGATTAAAGCTGAAAAGTAACAGATATAGAAGAATCTAAATATTTTGAACTAAGAAAACATTAAAATAATTACAGATAAAAGGTGGATATTTGTAAACAAGAATAATGTAATATTCAATATAGTTGTTTATGTGATCTATGTAATTAATAAAAACACAATTCTGAGAGATTAGAGCCATGTATATTTTATTAGATTAAGTATTACTGTAAGCCCACCAGCAAAAGACCACTATGGGCACAGCCATAGTCAAATAAAGTATGTCTATTGAGCTTGCTGCAGTAAGAGAAAAAAACGCTTCGGAGGGAATCTGAGAAATGTCTCATTAATAGGAGTGGGGAGTTTTTATAGAATTTGGCCTTGTGATTATAAGAAAGGGAGAGGAAAATAAGGACCAGCACAGGACTGCTTGCTATCAAGTAGCAAGAATATGTAGTGATTGGATATCTCAGTAATACTTGTAGAAGTGTTGAGAGGAATGGTATTGGACTAAAATATCATTGGTTAAAAAACAAAACAAAACAAAAACAAAACAGCCATAACTCAAAAGGAGGGTGTTATTCATTTTACATCCATGGTGTGGCCATTGGAGAAGCACTGTTTTTATGGCTTTGTCAATATCCCACCGTTAACATTGTTTTATGTTCTGTTAGGAACATCACAGTCTGGTTATCAGCCGGATGGCTTTTACTTTTGAATATTTATGCACCTCTCTAAATGATTCAGGATGGTTAATCATTTATTCATTCAAAAATTCGTGAGGCACCTGGGTGGCTCAGTAGGTTAAGTGTCTGACTTTGGCTCAGGTCATGATCTCGCTGTTGGAGTTCAAACCCTGCATCAGGCTCTGTGCTGACAGATCAGAGCCTGGAGCTTGCTTCGGATTCTGTGTCTCCTTCTCTCTCTGCCCTTCCCCCACTCACATTCTATCTCTCTCTCCCTCTCAAAAATAAATAAACATTAAAAAAAAGTCTTTTTTAGACTGGGTGCCTCGGTGGCTCGGTCAGTTAAGCATCTGACACGTGATTTTGGCTAGGTCATGATCTCATGGTTTGTGAGATGGAGCCCTGCCTCAGGATCTATAGTGACAGCATGGAGCCTGCTTGGGATTCTCTATCTCCCTTTCTGTCTGCCCCTCCCCTGCTTGCACTCTCTCTCAAAATAAACTTAAAAATACATTGCCTCCACTTTCAAAATCCTGCAAAACTCTCAGCACTTAGTCCAGTCTCTGAAATCTCTTTATTATCTTTTCCACTGAATATTTCATCCTTCCTTCCCTTGATGGTTCCTTCAACAAAGGGAGAACCGATTATATTATAGACTGTAGGTTAGCCTAGGTGTAAAAAGGAATATGATCCTAGGCTCAAAGAATTCAGTCTTGTGTGAGAAGAAAGTACAGTATGATGAATTCTAATATAAATACCTAAACCAATATGGTAGGACTACTGATAAAGTATGCATTTATTGATTATTTATTGCTGTGATTCTTTTGTTCTAATATATAACGATACACACTCTTTGGTTATTCTTGGTATTTGTAGAGCAGGATGCATTAAAACTTTATTAAATAAATGAAATCTACTTATTTTTTTTAATTCTTGAAGTGAGCTGATGGTCATATATTGTAGTTAAATGAGAGCTACCAAATGTATAGTATGTAGGCAGTCTTTTACTTTATCTCAACTCAAACACAGTAAATCATACCTCTCGCTGAACTTCACGTGGGTTCAAAATCTTAGGCACAGTATTCTAGTCAGTTGGTACCAATTAATCATTGATAGAATTTATTTATTTTTTTTTTTAATTTTTTTTCAACGTTTTTTATTTATTTTTGGGACAGAGAGAGACAGAGCATGAACGGGGGAGGGGCAGAGAGAGAGGGAGACACAGAATTGGAAACAGGCTCCAGGCTCCGAGCCATCAGCCCAGAGCCTGACGCGGGGCTCGAACTCACGGACTGCAAGATCGTGACCTGGCTGAAGTCGGACGCTTAACCGACTGTGCCACCCAGGCGCCCCTATCATTGATAGAATTTAAGATACAAGTCATTTGTGATTATTAGTAGAGCTGATATCATATAATAAGTATGTAATATTTTTTAAATATTTGAAAAGCGATCCTTGGTGGTTATGAACTTTATTTAGTGCATTTGCATAGCTTAAAGCAAATTTTACTGTGTCTGTGTATTGGGGAGCTTTACAAAACACCTGCCCTGTGGTTACCTTGTAACAGCAAACCAAATGTGTTGCTAAATGAGAAGCAGGTTCCAAGCAACCTAAAGGCTTTCTCATGTAACCTTTTAAATAAAAACTTTCAAGAGATTTTCTGTGACTTTCTTTTGCTTTTTTGTGAGTTTCTGCTTTATGCTTGACACAGTTTCACAATGTATTTGCTAAGTTGTGCTTTGACATGTTGTAGCTTCATCCTATTCAGTTTCCAGTTTGGGCTACCTTTAAAAACAGCTGTGCTTCATCATTCTTTCTTTTGTCCAGAGAATACTAAGTGGTAACCTGCTGTCAAGCTGCTGCCAAAGCAAATTAGGTGCTGTGATTCCTGTGTAGTGCCCCAATTATAGGTAAGGAGGGCACTTATGCAGTACTTGCCTTGAGACGTGGGAGTCCTAGATTTCCACTGGAAAATAGTTGTTCCTAGGAAAGACGCTTATGACTAATTACATATATTTGATATAATTTCAAAACTAAAAAACAAATTTTCTAGGAGTACCTAATTTTTTTGTAAATGTCAGCGCATAGATGAAATTGAAATACCAGTTCTAGGTAAGAAATCTGTATTAATATTTTGGATTACTTAAACTATGAGTTGAAGTCTATGTTGTTACATGTGGGTCTTTACATAATTTTTATGCCATCCTTTTTGTCCAGATACTCTTATTTTGTTTTCTGTACTCATGAAAGAATTTAGAAAATAGGTTTCTGTTTTTGTAGAAGTTACCAATGAACTCAATGGTGGCATTCCCTATTTGACTGTTTGTTTTGTTTGTTTTTGCTTGCATGGCAGGAAAGGAAGCTAATGGTTACATAATATGTGCTAGGAACTGTGCTAAGGACTTTTACATATATTCTTTTATTTTATTCTCCAAATAACCCTGTGAGCTCCTGAAACACAATTAGTTCCCAGTACACATTATATCTGTTTTACAGATTAAAACGATGGGGATAGAAAGATTAGGTAGTTGGTATAAGTTAGAGTAAAATAACCAAGCCAGAATTCTAGAAGCAAGTCCACAACTTGGCTGTCTGTTTGCTGGCAAGCTCTCCCTCCATAGCACCTGAAGAAATGGCTGGCACAGGGGCATTTTCTAATTTGCCTTAACATGATGATCATTAATGGAAGAAGAAAATCTGAGCATCCTCTTTGTCTAACTTTATGTTGTTTCTACCCCATACTGTTTCTGTCCCTTTATTTATGTTTTTGTCCCTTTGTTTATGTTGTTGCCCTTTTCCATCTCCAGTCTCAGCCTCTTCATGTAATACCTGCCCTTTATTTCTTCTAAGACATCTTCTCTGAGATAAAACCTCCAAGATCATTCCAAACTGCTAGGATCTCAAACTTTCCCAGATCCTTTGCTCTTACTACCTAAACTTCCCTTCCCAGGAAGCAATTTGTAAAATCCATCTATCCTTAAAATTTGTCACTTAATTTAGGATTTTACTATTCAATATATATGGCTTTGAACTAAAATACATTTTCTTTACCTGTACAATAGAATTACCCTTCTGACTTCCTGTTCAATATTTTTATATGTTTAGTTTTCTCCTTCATCTAGATTGAATGATTATTTTGAGTAAAGACTATATCTTTTACCTCTTGTTGAGACCCACAGTTTGAGCCTAACACTAACACCATAAAAAGTGTCCAGAGGTATTTGATTGATTGAACCGAATGCAGTACTCACTAACCTTAGAGCCAGTCTGCTGCTCTAGACACTAGATTGCCCTACTTGTTATGCCACTAAGATTGACATTAAACTTTGCAAGCATGTACATGAGCAGTTCAAAATAATTCCCAATATAACTCAAGTCTGATGACATTTGGTACTACTGCACTTTCCAGAAATTGATGGAAAATGTCAATTCTTCCCTGTTGCAGTTTTGCCAATTGCAACTAAAGTGAAAGTAGATGTTGCTGGGCAAACAAACCAGTTTCTTCCAGAAATACACGTGAGTTAATAAGCAAGGTTGTTTGCTTCTAAAATATGTGCACCTTGAAAAGGATGTAGAACAACAGTGAAATTAGACTGTTTAAGCATATGAGCGTACGGATTTTGAAATATTTTAATAAATTAATTGACAGGCTGAGTGTAGTTACTTCAGCCAATTTATATTTGATAATACTTCCCTGAGTGTAAGGTAGAAGTAGTTCAGTGAAAAATACAAAAGTTAATAAATCCCTATTATGTGACAGACAATCCCCATGCTACACTAGGCCTAGAGGTATAATGTCCTCAAGAGCTGGTCTCTGAACTAAAATAACTCATAATCTCATAGAAAGAGATATATATGTAAAGACAGTTAATTGTTATTATTGGTATAATCAGAACATTTACAAACTACACTGGTAGCACAAAATAAGAAGCTCTAATATTGATGTTGGGAGTTCAAAAAAAGACATTTGAAAAATTTTGAGCTGATGTTTGAAGAATGAATGGTGGTTCACCAAGCAGATATGGGAGAAGGTCATTTGCTAGTTTTAAAACATAGTCTAATGTCGCCAGTACCTACTGTGCAAGTGTACATTATATGGAGGAAAGAAATAGATTTTTCTAAGATTTATAGTGCTGAGGTATTGTTTGGATACTTTACATAAACATTTAAAGATTTTATGCAGAGAAGTGAAAGAATCTCCTTACCATATAAGTTGGCCCCTCTGGGAGGAAGATTGAGCATGGACAGTAGCAGAATGGAAATGTAGATGCAGTGAAACAGAAAGAACAGTGAGAAGACATTTCTATCAGCAAGATGTAACTGGTTATGGACAGTGAACATTGGATTAGCTGATTGTTTTATGGTCCTTTTGCTAAAATGAAGTGTACGTTAGATTCGTCAAGATTGAATGACCTCAGAATTCTAATGTTGGCTTTAACAAAAATCTGGAAATTCAACATTTATGAAATTAGATAATTAAAATATGGCTAACCAGGATCATCTTAGGACATTCAAGTCATAAAATTAAATAAATAAATAAATAAATTCTAGTGAAGTTAAATTATGAACAAAAATGAGTTAAGATTGTGTTCACAGAAGCCATTATATTTATATTTTCCATTCTGAGCAAATTCTAAGCCATCGATTTAGATGCCCTTTATTCAACAAAGCCTGGAAAGGCGCTTTCCTGAATCTGCCATTAAGTTCCATTTAGTAGTAGGGAGGAGTCCATCAAGGATACGGTCAACGTATCTTAATTCACTTCTATGTGCAGAGAGAATGAGAGCATGAGATTGATTTTTAAGAATTTTTTTAATGTTCATGTATTTTTGAGAAAGAGGGAGAGAGAGAGAGACAGATCATGAGTGGGGAGGGGCAGAAAGAGAGGGATACACAGAATCGGAAGCAGGCTCCAAGCTATCAGCGCAGAGCCCAGCGTGGGCCTAAACCCACAAACCTTGAGATCATGACCTGAGCCGAAGTCGGAGGCTTAACCGACTGAGCCACCCAGGCACCCCAACATGAGATTGATTTTAAACTTGGAGGCCAGTCTGCCGTATAGGCAACTACTCCAGCATTTGTTCTGGATTGAAAGTGAGTTATAAAATGTCAATCAATTTCCAGTCCTCAACTATCTCTGATAATATGAAGATAATTGTTAAAAAAATTCTTTAAAATTAAATGTGTCTGTGTGTTGTATATATTTTTAATTTTCCATCTATTATGATATTTTGACATCCTGAAACACCTTCTTGGCAGAGGAGACACTGCTGCTTTTCTGGACTAGCTAATTCTTAGGGCTAGCAAAGGGCCCAGCTGGGAGCATGCGTCTGATATGTGAAGTAAGCAATCCAGAGACATACTTTCTCTTTCTGCCCTTGCACCACAGGAGGCAGCTTTCCCTTGCATTAATCATCCCAGGGCCTAGTGCCAGGCAACTAGGGACAACCTATGTGTCCCAAAGCCCACCAAGCTAAAATTATACAAAGTAGCTATTCCTAAATAGTTTACCCTGTCCTGGTTTGCCTCTCCTGAAGAAACCCTAGTAAAGGCTCTGGTCTAATGCTTTCATCTCCTTTCTGTCTTCTGCCTTCTGCCTTCTGAACCCCTCGTGTTGTTCTCCTGTGGTCCTATATGGCTTGGCATGTCTCCTGTCTCTAGGACCTGTGAGCATACTAAATTTTGTTTTCCTAGCCTCCCTTCTGTCTTCTTTTGTGTTGTCACCTAACTGGCCATCACATTAAAACAAAAACAAAACTGTCTTCATATTTACTTTGGCTTTACCTTGTTTGTGATTTAAGGAAACCGAGAATAATTTTGACTCCATCAGTTTCCTAAAACACTCTTCTGTGCCTCTAACTCTATTAGTGTTAGGTTGATTCAGGAGGGGTTCTTCTAACGTCTTGTTTTGGTGTCTCTTATTTATGTGTTTTTGACTTTTCCTAACCCAAGTTTTTAATACACGTCTGTTAATATCTCTTGAGGCTTTTTTCACGTTAGATTGTGTTATAACAGCTCTGTGTGGATGATGGTATGCCTTCTAAAAACAAGTCAAATATTCTGGGTTAGAACTAGGCTAAGTAATGTATTTGCTTTGAGATTTTGGGTAAAATTATTTATAATTTCTGAATCTTAGTTGTCTCATCTGCATTCGCTTTCTATTTCTGACTTAACAAATTAACCATGAAATAGTGGCTTAAAATAACTCATATTTATAATTCCAGAGGTCAGAAGTTCTAAAATCAAGGTATCAACAAAACTACATTCCTTCTGGAAGTTCCAAGGAAGAGTCAGTTTCCTTGCCTTTCTTGGCTTCTAGAAGTTGCCTACATTCTCCAGCTTGTGTCCCTTTTCTGTCTGACTCTAACTTCTGCTCACATCATCTGCTCACATCTCCTTCCAGGATTCTGACCCTCTTGCCTCCCTCTCATAATGACACTGTGATTATATTGGGCCAAATCAGTATCTGTAACTTAATGATGTCTGCAGAGTCCTTTTTGATATGCAAGGTCACAGTCACAAATTCTAGGAATTAGGAGTTAACTATCTTTGTCAAGGCAGAGGCATTTTTTCCTTCTACCACAACATCTTCTAGAATTGGGTAAAGAACACCGTACTTATTTCCATGGTTTGCATTAAGCTCAAATGAGATAATTTTGGGGAAAGATTTATACAATCAGTAAAGTATCATTTACTATAGAAGAACTCATCCTGTTGCTCCCATTTCATCTATTTCTCTTTATTATATAAAATATTTTTCTCTTTATACTTGGATCATTATGTGAATTGATTTAAATTCTGTGAATGCTGTTTCATGCAACTTTTTATAGTACCATGCATTTTATCACAGAATTACAGGGTTTTTTTTTTGTTGTTGTTCCCAGAAAACTCTATTATGAACATATTGACAAAGGATACTTGCAAGTCACAAAATATGAAATACAGTACTGCTGTACACTGTGTTAAAACAGAAAGTGTTGATGCAGCGACTGAAATCAGGAAAGAAAAAAAGAAAATATTGACATTTTTTGCCAGATATGCTAGCCATTACTACCTTCACAGTATTAATTTTTTGTATTTTTCATAACTACATCAACACCTCATGCACTGAAAATATGTGGACAAGTTTAGAGTGACATAAATTCTTATTTCAAGAGCAGGGATGCTTGTCTGTTTGATATACATACATACATTTCTAACTGCCTGGTAGAGGTTCAAGTCCATCTGTTTAGATGGCATTGTGCCTATTTCCAGTTGTTTGTGCTTAAGTTCAAAGAAACACATAAAAGGAAAGTGTGATATTTTCATTGATTACCTTCACATTGCTCTTTGAGGCAATACTCTTGAAACATTGGCATTGTCTATAGATACAATCATAAAATTAATTATATCTTTATTTTTGTAAGGGTCCTACACAATGAAATAACAAGGCAATAGATACTAAAAGGTGTCAAATAGAGATTCAGTTTTGATTTTCCATTCTTTTCTAAACCATGTTCATTTATTTTTGTTTTAATTTTACCTTATAAATCAATATACAGTAAAAGTGACTCTTTTATTGGTACACAGTTTGATGAATTTTAACACCTGTATAGCTTTGTGTAGCCACCCTCCACCAACAGAATGTAGGTCAATTCATCACCCAAAACCTCTCACCTGCTACTCTGTTATATTTACCGTTCCCCAACCTCTTACAACAGTTAACCTCCTCTTTTTTCATCGTAGTCTTCACTCCTTATGGAAATTCAAAATGTAAAACAGTTTGGTAGTTTTTTATATCAATGAACATGCGTTTAACAGATCTCCACCAATCTGACTCCTAGGTATTTACTCTAGAGAAATAAAAAAAAAAAAACAACTTATGTTCCCACAAAATAATTATAGCGACAGTCTAAATAATTGCCCCAAACTGGAAAAAAAAGAACATGTATTATTCAACAGGAGAAAATAAAAACAAAATGGTATAGCCATAAATGGAATACAACTCAGAAATAAAAAGGAATAATGTTTAAAACAGTGGTGTATTTCCTAACTTGATCTAGCACAGTGGTTCTTAACATATCTTAGGCGAGTCCAAAACTTTTTCAGGGCCTCTAAAAGGCCAAACTCTTTTTATAATAATGTTAAGACATTATTTGCTGTTTTCATTGTGTTGACATTTTCATGGATGTTGCAAAAGCAGTGGTGTGTTGGCACAAATCAAGGTAGTAGTAACAGTCTGTACTTAATAGACATTGTATTCATGACCACTACACACTCATATTAAAAAGAAAAAAAATACTTTGGTTTTCCTTACAAATGTCCTTGATTGTAGCAGCTATAAGAATGTGCATCTCATATCTCTAACTGCAAAGCCCTATTGTCTGAACTAGTAAATCCTTTGGTTGCATCTAACTATAATGGCTGAAGGTAGCGGGGACACTAAACCATGCTTGTTCTGGGAGAGTGGGTCTCCTCTATCAGGAAACCGTGGCTGGAAAATTCATCAGTGCCCTTGTCAAACAAACATTCTGTACAACTGAATTGCAGTCTAATGTATCTCCACTAACTCTCTTCTTTCATCTCTCCATGACTCAGGGCCAGATCTGCACTGTGGTCTGACCTTTGTGGCTCACTTCTTTCACAGCTATGTTTTCCAATGAATTTCTTGCAAATCCGATCTCATCTTGATATCTACTTCTCTAATGACCTGACACATTGATGAGGTAGTGAAAGTTACTCATTTTATTAAATCTTGACCATTGAGTACACACGGGTTTTATATTCTATATGAGAGAATGGAAGTATGTATAAAGCATCTCTGCTACACAGAACAGTATAATGATCGTCTCAGTGAAAAATTTTTGTGTTATGAGCTAAATTAGTCACTTATTTTATGGAACATTACTATTTCTGTGAAGAACTACTAACAAACAAAATATGGTCATCCATATTTATGTACTTTGTTGGATATTTTCTCAGAAGTAACTGAAGTTAACCTATTATTTCAAGAAAAAAAAAACAACTGGCAGTATTTGGTGGCAGTTATAAAATTCAAGTTTATAAATGAGAATTTGAATTTTTAAGAAACCTGGGTCTAACACTACGGGCTTCAGAGTTTCTTAATTATTTTCTTTTGTAATTAATTCATTTTAATTTTAATTTACATCCAAGTTAGCATGTAGTGCAGTAATGATTTCAGGAGTAGAATCCAGTGACTCATCCCCTGCATACAACACCGAGTGCTCATCCCAACAAGTGTCTTCCTTTAGCTCCTTGCCCATTTAGCCCATCTCCCTCACCAGAACCCCTCCAACAACCCTCAGTTTGCTCTCTGTATTTAAGAGACTCCTACGTTTTGTCCCCCTCCCTGTGTTTATATTATTTTTGCTTCCTTTCCCTTATGTTCATCTGTTCTGTATTTTAAATTCGACAGATGAGTGAAGTCATATGTTTGTCTTTCTCTAAGTTCATTTAACATAATATACTCTTGTTCCATCCACATTGTTGCAAATGGCAAGATTTCCTTCTCACATCTTCTTTATCCATTCATCTATCGGTAGACATTTGGACTCTTTCCATACTTTGGCTATTGTCAATAGGTCTGCTATAAACACTGGGGTGCATGTGCCCCTTCAAAACAGCATACCTCTGTCCTATGGATAAATACCTAGTAGTGTAATTGCTGCGTCATAGGGTAGTTCTATTTTTATTTTTTTGAGGAACCTCCAAACTGTTTTCCAGAGTGGCTGCACCAGTTTGCATTCCCACTAGCAGTGCAAAAGAGTCCATCTTTCTCCACATCCTCGCCAACATCTGTTGCCTGAGTTGTTAATTTTAGTCATTTTGACAGGTGTGAGGTGGTATCTCATTGTGGTTTTGATTTATATTTCCCTGACAATGAGTGATATTGAGCATATTTTCATGTGTCTATTAGCCACCTTGATGTCTTCTTTGGAAAAGTGTCTATTAATGCCTTGCCCATTTCTTCACTGGATTATTTGTTTATTTGGGTGTTGAGTTTGATAAGTTCTTTATAGATTTTGGATACTACCCCTTTGTCTGATATGCCACTTGCTTTTGTCACTTCTTTAAAGCCATTGTCTATTACTTTAAAGTCTCCAAGAATGGGAGAAGCTATCTATAGAAGAGCATGTGGAATTTTGGGGGGATGTTAGAAAGTTTTATATCTTAACTATGGTGATGATTACACTGCTGTGTGAATATGTCTGTATGAGTAGAATTATGCATTGAAAAGAGTGATTTTTGCTCTATATAAATTGTATTTAATAAATCTTACCCCAGAATTACATTAATATTTTTATTATATATACTGATCAATTGCTCAGCATATCCCACCAACATTCCAAATCTGGATTTTATTTCTTTCACTGTTTCAAAAGTTTTACATCTCCTTCATCAAATTGATTTACTGAAAGGCATTTCTCAAGCAATATAGTCTGCTTTATTACAAAGAGTGACTTGAGTTTATTGCAGTCATTATCAATGAATTCTCATATATAATTCATTCATCAGTATTCAGCAAGCATTGAAAACTATAAATAGCCATGTGATGTGATGCAAAGACAAGAAACAAATTGTCATCCCCCCCAAATTGGGCACTCATAAAGGCATCCAGGTAACCAGGTAATTACAATGCATAGTGATGCCATTGCTATTAAAGTTGCTAGAAATATCTGAAACATCTGAAAAAAAGCTATAGGTATCTAAGAAAAGAGGGTGAATTGAGGCAGTCTACTTTTGGTGTGTCAACAAAGGTGAGCACTGAACTGTATGCTAAAGAAGACACAGTTCAGGTCATTAGAATAGATGCAGCACTGTTTATAATATGCATGCCTGAATTAAATACAATTCTTGTGGCTCCTGAAAACCAAAATGGCAGTTTGCTTGTTTGCTTTTCAATCAGGAAAGGAGACTGTTCCTCGGACAGCTGTTTTGTGAATTATGTTGTCTCTTCTATGTCATTGCTGTTAGCTTTTGATAGCCTGTCAATATCTTTCACTAACATAAACACTTTGGAGTCTAGTGCATCTCCTTAAATAATACATTTTGCTCATCAGTATAACAAAAAGTGCATTCATTTATTTGAGTTCCTTTTTATTTCTGTCTTGACCACGTAGTGCTTTCTCACCATGTCATGGTTCTGTCAGAATGAGTTGGTCTGGTTTGGAGGAATAATGAATGCTGTCAAATGATATTTTGAACATTTTTGCTGCCACTTTATTTTTTTCAAATTCTTTTGAACAGTACTTTTTGGTCTTCTTTAGAGAAATATTTCATTTATTCAGCCACCATTTATGGTAATGTGTGCTAGATCAAGTAATACATAGTTTCTGTCTTCAGAGAACTCACAGTTTAATAGAGAAGACAGATATGAAAATATCACATCTTAATATGATGATGTTTATGTTGTAGTAATTCATAATGTGCTGTGTGTGCACAGGTTGGGGTGGTATAAGCAACTATAAGGACTTCAGGGAGACCTTAAAAATTACTTTGATCTATACATTAAAAGGTTTATAGATGATTTAAGTTGAACAAAGGAAGGCCGAAATTCTAGACAGAAACATACAAAATCATGTGGAAAGAAAGAGAGAGAAAGGAAGGAGAGAGAAGTAGGAAACTATACACTGAGGAGATATGAAGGGTGTTTATATTGCATTTCAGAAGGTGGCAGGGAATGAAAATGATAAGATGGCCGTATGCCAGGATGTGACAGATAGTTATTCCATTTTAAGGAATTTGGTCTTTATCTCTAAACTTCTAGATATAAAGTCCAATTTTAAACATAAGTAAAACGTAGGCTACTTTGTATTTTAAAACATGTTTCTAGCATTAACATAGTTAATGCATCCAATAAAGAAACACTTATGATTGAAAGGCAAACAATATTATTTCCCAGTACTAATTTTGTGCCTTAATCCGATCAATACTAATGAGAATTTAGAAGTGAATTGTTAGAAAGTAACAGATGAAAGCATCCAAAAATCTGTAATTTTCCTAATTTGAGAGTTTGGGGGGTGGGAGTTTTGACTGCAAGTTATCAAGTTTGTGATTTAGCTCACTAAATAAGTAGTAATGTTAACCAAAACAGCGGGTAGAGGAAGTGAAGTTTTTTTTTTTTTTTTTAAACATAGGCTTCATTTTCAGAAGTTTTATGTTCACAGCACAACTGAGGCAGAGTTATAGAAATTTCCCATTACTTCCTACCCCCACATATGCATATCTCCACCATATTGGTACATTTGTTAACCATCTATGAACCTGCATTGACACATCATTATCACACAAAATCCATAGTTTATATAAGGGTTCACTGTAGGTTTTGCATCCTCTAGGAGTTTGAACAAATATATAATGACATGTATCCACCATTATAGTATCACACAGAGTATTTTCACAAAAATCCTCTATGCTATACCTATCCTCCCCACCCTACCCCTGCCTCTGGCAATCATTGGTCTTTTTATTTCCTCTGCAGTTTTGCCTTTTCGAGAATGTCATATCGCCTTCTCAGACTGGCTTCTTTCATATAATAATACGCTTTAAGGTTATTTCATGTCTTTTCATGGTTTGATAACTCGTTTCTTTCAGCACTAAATAATGTTCCATTGTCTGAATTGTACCATAGTTAACTACTCACCTAATGAAAGGTATCTTGGTTGCTTCTAAATTTTGGCAGTTATGAATAAAGCTGCTAACATATCTGTGTTCAGGTTTTTGTGTGGACATAAATTTTGAACTACTTTGGGTAAATACTAAGGAATGTGATTATGGTAGAGTATGTTTAATTTTGTGAAAAATTGCCAAACTGTCTTCCAAAGTGGCCTTACATTTTGTGTTCCCACCAGCAATGAATGAGAGTTCTTGTTGGTCCACAGCCTCATCAGCATTTGGTGTTGTCAGTGTAATGAATTTTGGCCATTCTAATAAGTGTATAGTGGTATTTCATTGTTGTTTTAATTTTAATTTCCCTACCGATATGATTGAACATCTTTTCATGTTTATTTGCCATCTGTATATCTTACTTGGTGAGGTATTGGTTCAGGACTTCTGCCCATTTTTTAAATTAGTTGTTTTTTTTTTTTCTTTTGTTGAATTTTAGGAAGTTCTTTGTACACTTTGTACACAGATGTATCTTTTGCAAATATTTTCTCCCAGTCTGTAGCTTGTCTTTCTCAGAGCAGAAAAAAATTAATTTTAATAAAGTCCACCTTATGAATTCTTTTAAGGATCATGCCTTTGGTGTTGTATCTAAAAAGTCATAGCCAAACCCAGGTTCAATTAAACCCAGGCTAGAATTTTTCCTGTGTTATTTTCTAGAAATTTTATAGATCTCAATTTATAATTAGTTCTGTGATTCATGTTGAGTTAATGTTTTTGAAGGATATAAGGTCTTCACAGGTTTTTTTTATTTGATGTTACTTCTATCTTTATTATTGTATAAAGAGAAGTTACAATTTTTGTGAGATATTTAAATAGAGTTTTTCAGTGTATAGCTAAATTTATGAGTCTGGAATTCAGGCCAGAGAATTATATGTAAATCTTTATGAATTATTGGCCTATTGTTGAAGGCATGAGGTAGATTGCTAATACAAAGAGAGAATTTATAGAGGTGAGACAGAGAAACAGAGGACTCAAGGAAAAAAATAATAGTATTGATAAAGGAAGACGGGTGAGAAAAAAAGGCAAGAAGGAACTGTAATAGAAATAGATGCTGAATAAGAAAAAGTATGTAAGAAACATCAAGTGAATAAGATGTCAAGAATGTGCAGTCTTACTGATGATACAAAGAAGTAAAATGTAACAGGAATTTTAAAAGTGCCATTGTCATTGGCAGCTAGTCTTTGTTGACATTAATTGGAAGAATATCAGTAGAATGGTTGTATGGAGCTGTTTGAATGGGTGAATGAATCGTAAATAGATTAAGCCGAAACAATTGGGTTTTTTCCCCCTAAATAAGGAGCCAAACCAACATATCAAGATATAATTACTTGGTTTATAATAAACATTTATTAGTTTAAAAAATATAAAATTCCCTTTCGATAAAGCATATGTGAAAGCATGGTGGAAGGATAGGCTAGGTGGAAGGATGTTTTTTCATACGCAGTGCCATCTGCTTTTCAGAGCTTACCCCCATGGATTTGTAAGGCCTGAAAACTTCATTTCCCCAACTTCCCTAGCAGGAGAGTCCTCCTCATCACAGTCCACAGTCCATGTAATATATATTATATATGTAACATATATTACATATGTAATATATATGGTGGTATTGCTATCTTTAATGAATAAAAAAGCTCCAAGTTTCAGAAATACATTTATTGTTTAGATGAGGTTAAAGTGTTTGTACTCCAATAATTAGAAATGTTTTAGATTTTTTCCCTCTATCATGATTGTGCCTTTTAATACAGTTTTCCCGAAGAAGTACAGAAAATTTAGCTAAAGTAAAACCAGTTTCTATTTTTTACATGAGGTATTTACTAACTTTTCAATTTCCAGATTTGTCTTATTTTCACAATCTAGTTTTCTGCAATTGCCTTTGATGCCCTGTAACAGCTTACTTTTTAAATTATATTTAATGTTTCTCCATGAGTTTGAACTGAAAGAAAATTGAACCTATTGACAAATATACCTCAAAGTTGGTTTATTAAATTGCAAGGTGTCATTATGCATCTTCAGAAACATTAGTTTGTAAAAGTCAGAACATCTGTAATTCTTTATTTTTAGATATCCAAAGATGTTATTCAATAGACATTTATATGCCTTACTTCTATAGGAAGTTTAAAAATAATACAATACTTGGTTGTACTGAGAATTCAGTAACTATTACTAAATGTATAGATACCTAGGATAAGATAACCATTAGTGAATTAAAATCTGCTGCACTTTCACTTTCCTGAGGTGATTGATGGACACATTATCCTCAGCTTTCAAAGGACCGTTTCAGGCATTCTATATTTTATCACGTTTTGGTAACTTTGGGGATGTTTTACTAGAGAATCCTCACTGATTTTGTTCTTCTGGTATCATTTCTCCCTCAATATATATTGTGATGGTTGGTTGTTGACTTCAGATGTTTGCTTCACTATTATTGAAACATACTAGAATATCAAATAAGATGGAAATTTTATTTCCTTCAGTGACAGATAAAAAGGATGACATAAGTTATAGTCATAGTTATATTCTAGCCTGAAAGCAAAGTACCATACGTTTTTTTCATTTTTTAAGTTGAATATAGTTGACATACAATTTTACATTAATTTCAGATATGCAGTGATTTGACAAATTTGCGCATTGTGCTATGTTCACTACAAGTACAGCTACCATCTGTCCCATCACTATTACAATATCATTGTATTCATTATGCACTGGGTTTTATTCCCATGACTTACTCGTTCTATAACTGGACACCTGTATCTCCCTGTCCATTTCACCTGTTTTGTCCAAACCCCACTCCTCTTCCCTTTGGCAAAGGACTATGTATTTTGTAACCTCTTGTACAACTAATTACAACAGTAATGGTGGATTCTTAATAAATACTTGTTCAGTATTGTTATATGAATGGGTAACTGATTTTCAAATATTTTGGCTCTTTACAGAAGTAGTAAGAGTATTTGTCTTCCCTCCCAACCATGTGTCATAGATTTTGGTTCATGTGACATAAATAGATAGATTCTGTGTGCTATCTCCTGGATCCCCATTAGTGATACTGGATAATCTGCTTTCTGAACCTATTTCGTTCTCCACCCTTCATAAAAAGGACACTTTGATGTACAGAGTCAAGACCTAAAATAATAGACTTGGCAATGTACATAAAGTATAACCACAGACTGTCACCCAGCCCTACAGAAGAAATATACATTAATGTGGCTAATTTAAATGCTCACCAGGGATACATGCTTTCAAATAATTTCAAATAATTTGATGACTAAACATCTTTAATTGCATAGCTATGGACCATAAAACTAATTACATTGTAATCCTTACTTTATGATACATACAAAATGTATGCATGGTGACCTTTCTCTAAACTATAGTTAAAATTGCCTAAGCTACCTCATTAACAAGAATACTTAGTAATGAAATCTCAAATCATATAAAATATCTCATCTTTTCAAAAATTATCTCTATAATAATGGCCCATTTGTTCACTTCAACATTTATCATGGTCTAGGACTCCAAATAAGGTGAGTCAAGATCTTTTTGTCTCCATTTACTAAGTGAATATTGAATTTGACTGTGGCTATGAACTATTAGAGGTTTACTTTTCCCATAGTACATTTAAAATTTAATTCTACAAATTTTTGAGTATATAATATTCTAAATATCATAATATAACTTAAAACTATAAAAAGAACAATGTGTTCCCTGTCCTTTATGAATTCATAGATAGTGGAAATATGAGGTGGTAACTCAGATCTTTCATTTGCACTGAACTTAAGAAGTTATTAATTAATAATGGTCATGGAGGCAGATTATATTTTATGATATCTTGTTAACTTTACAAAAATTGTCTATATCTGGCTTTAGGCATCCATTTTTTTTTGTTCTATTTATGTAGTACTAGATAATTTTTTGTTGCAGACTATATGTTCTCAGCCACCCAGGCTTTTAAGAATTGTGAGATTTACTTTAATGTATTAAAAATTCTGTGGACTTGCCTCTACATTTCAAATTTGAATTGCAGTTTGGAATGGTGTTGCTTACCTAAGGGATTGCTGAGATGGAACTATAATAATGTGAACATTCATTTTCAGAGTAGTAATGTGATAAGCATTTACTTTAAAGATTTTAAGAATGATGTCTTACTATAATCTTTATTCCCCTTCATATATTCTTTCAATAAAATTTGATTAAAGAAACTCCACAGTGCTATTTGAAGGCTCTAATTGTGTAAGAAGTTTATAGAATTTCTTAGTAAATTTATCATAGTTGAAGAAAGATAGATTTAAAACCTTTAAGAGATAAATCAATGGCAGAAACTTTTGAAAGGCCATGCCCCACCTATGGAAAAGAGTGTTATTACTAGAATAATTATAAACAGAGATTAAATATTTATGTCACATTTTCACAAACTAGAAAAGGTAAAACTAGTTAAAAATTATTACAAATGAATTTTAATCTTATTGTAATATGATTATTTAGTATAGGTTGTCAATATGATCACATTTCATTAACCTCATGGTGCTCATTTTTTCACATTTAGTATCTCTTAATTTTTTTTTTTAACGTTTATTTATTTTTGAGACAGAGAGAGACAGAGCATGAATGGGGGAGGGTCACAGAGAGAGGGAGACACAGAATCTGAAACAGGCTCCAGGCTCCGAGCTGTCAGCACAGAGCCCGACGCGGGGCTTGAACCCACGGACCGTGAGATCATGACCAGAGCCGAAGTTGGACGCTTAACCGACCAAGCCACCCAGGCGCCCCTCATTTAGTATCTCTTAAATCTGGATATAGTGATGGCATGTGAAAAATAAATTGCAAGTGTTATTTTTTCTTAGTGGTACATAAGATAATAGTGCATTTAAAAATCAGTGGCATTTTAGATTCAGTGAAATGTGCTGTTATTCCAAGTCTGTTCAGAATCAATTGTGTACTAAAAATAATACATAAAAAAACCCTCACTGAGTTGGAAAGATAAGACTTCTCCTTATCACCATCATGGAGTAACTGTGTCCTGATGTATCCTTCTGCTCTAAACAATTAAAATGTGGGATAAAATACATGAAACAAGCATTTTTAGACATTGGGCAATAAACAACACAACAGTGATTCCTTAAATAAGAGAAGTAAAAAAAGTATTACAATTGTCTGTTTTACTGTCTAGAGAGTTTATAGAACATAGCACTGGGTGGATGAACACAAACAGAACCCTGCAGTGTCTTTAGTTGAGGAGACAGAGTTGTGAATTCAGGGTGGACAAAGCAGCTAGAATACAGAAGCCGTAGAATTAAAGAAGAAAGTGGCACCTGGGTGGCTCAGTCAGTTGAACATCGACTCTTGATTTCAGCGCAGGTCATGATCCCAGGGTTGTGGGATTGAGCCCTGCATAGGGCTCTGTAATGAGCGTGGAGCCTGCTTAAGATTCTCTCTCCATCCCTCTGTCCCTCTCCCTGGCTGGTGCTTTCTCTCTTTCTGTCTCCAAAGGGGGAAAAAAAAGAAGAATTGAAAAAGAGAAAAGAATAAAATGCACAGGAAAATATGAACAGAGAGCACATCAGAATCATGCTGCCATACATCTCATTTCTACTTTTTCTGTCACAGATATCTTTTAAAAATTGTCTATTTACAATCCCAACTTTCCTCATCTAAAATTTATGCTACTATATACTTGTGTATGTGCATATATACACACAGCTACACACCTATATTTTGTTTTTTTAAACATAGTGTTATGAATTCAACCATTGTTTTTAAGGGTTTACATTCAATGATTTTTAGTAAATGTGTAGAGAAATCCAGCCATTACCACATTCCAGTTTTAAAGCATTACTGTTGTCACAAGCATTCTGTTGGGCCATTTGCAGTCAATCCCCATCCTACTTTCTGCTGCAAACACCATCTAATTAATCTCTCTGTAAATTTAACATTTCTGCACATTTCACATAACTGGAATGATACAATTTTATTTTGCATATTTTTTCACTTCATGGTTTTTTTTGCAGTACATTCACATTGTAACATGTATCACTAGTTTGATCCTTATTTTAATACTGAGTAATACTCCATTGTATGAATATATTGTATCATGTTTATTCATTCACCAAATATGTACAATTTAAATTGTTTGTGGGGTACCTGGGTGACTCCGTTGGTTGAGAGTCTGACTCTTGGTTTTAGCTTAGGTCATGATCTCATGGTTTGTGAGTTCGAGCCCCGCATTGAGCTCTGTACTGACAGTGTGGAGCCTGCTTAGAATTTCTCTCTCTCTCTCTCTCTCTGTCTCTCTCTCTGTTTCTCTCTCTGTCTCTCTCTCTGCCCCTCCTCTGCTCGTGATCTCTCTCTCTCTCTCCCTCTCTCTCTCTCTCTCTCTCTCGAAAATAAATAAATGTTATAAATAAATAGACAAATCCTTTCTGCTTTTTGGATGTTATGAGTACTGCTTCTATAAACACATATACGCAAGTCCTTTTGTGGACATGTGTTATTTCTAGACATCTTCTCTGAGATCTTATTATTTGGGGGCTTGGGCTGAAACATTTTTCTCTACTTTCATTCAGAATCTTTCCACTCATAGCTCTTCCCTCATTTTCTTCTTCCTTCATTCTTTGCAGGTTCATAAAGAGATAGGACATTTTTTGGAGTGTCTTTGACAGTGTCTGTGCAGCACCCACTTCACTGTAACCTGGTGCCATTCAGCAGGGGAAAATGGGGCACTGGAGAGCTGATGCCTCTGTTTACCCTTCCTTGTCCTCTTGCAGTAAGGAAATAAATACTTGATTGTTAGTTTCATTTGGGCTCATTGTCCTAATTGATTACCTTGATGCCTGCTTGCTCCACAAGTGATCCTTTTAATACCCTCCACCCCCCAAACCTGAGGAAAAATCTAAGCTACTTACAGCGTCATGACCTTTCCTCTGCTTACCACTCCTTGAATCCTGGGCTCTTGGCAAATACTATTGTTTAATTAATGAATACACGAATGAAATACCAATTAAATGGTTTATAACTTAGCAGGACATTTAAGAAATAATTTTAAATCAGTTAGAAAGTTTAAGCTGATTTTTATGAACTAATTAAATCTGGTTGCACATACTGATTCTTGCACATTTTTGATTTCTCTGAAGAAAAATTTTCATGGTTCTGCTATAATACTGTATTTTGGACTCCAAAACATATACTATAAAGAATAAATTTAAGCTAATATTATGTTTCCAAAATACTGTGTAATACATAAATCTGTAATTCTTAATATCAAAAGTAGTTATTTTTATTATATTAGAAAACACAACCTGAAAGAATTTACATTATTAGAACCAAAACTGTCTGAGGTTTAAAAGGAAAGAGATTTTATCAGTTATATTCAGCAGTGCATTCTGATCATTGATCACAGTGGATCACTTAGAGTTTTTATTCAAAATAAGCAGATGAAATAGCACCAACCATTTTACAAGTAGGGAGCAGAATACTGGAATTCGTGTAGTGACACAGTGTGCTTTGGTACTTATTAGAGCTTCATTTATGGCAGCTGAAGTAAACTTAAGTTGTTGCTATGGTAATTTATGTATACTTTCAATCTTAAGGATTTATCTTCATACATTATAACCTTGTAATGAAGAACACAGTACACTATACACAGGGGAACACCTTTTTGTTTACAAGAGCTTATTTTTAAAGCATATCATGAAATTAACTGTTTCCAGGAGGAAATTTCTTAATATAAATTATCCTCTCAAATTCCTATCATTTCCTTCAGAGGAAGTTTTTAAAATTAATTTTTTAAACAGTTTGGTATTTATGGGAAAAAATGAGCAGATATTACAGTTCCTATACGCACCATGCCTGATTTCCATAGTTTATTCTGATTTCTAGTTTATCCTTCTATGACCAAAGATTGCCATTGTGAATACTACTTTATACTCAATTGTCTGGTCTCCTTAGGCTCTTCCTGGCTGTGACAATTTCTTAGACTTTGCTTGTTTTGATGACATTGACAATTTTAAGGAGTACTGGTATGATATTTTTGTAGCATGCTCCTCTAGTGGAGTTTGTCTGATAATCTTCTCATAATTATACTGTGCCTATGGGTTTTTAGCAGGAATATAACACAGGTAAAATATCATTTCCCTTATATCGTATCAAGGGTACATATTGTCAATATAGTTTATGACTACCGATATTGATCTCGATCACTTGGCTGACGTAGTGTTTGTCAGCATTCCGCACTATAAAATTACCCCTATCCACTCTCTACGCACTCTTTGAGAGGATACTACAATGTGCAGCCTATGTTTAGAGTGGGATTTATCGCTCACCTCGAGGATGGAGTGTGTATGTAAATTACTTGAAATTCTTCTGCTTGCCAGATTTGTTGCTTCTCACCCATTTATTTATTCAATCATTAACTTATATCAGTAAGGATACATAGGCATTTATTTGATACTTTGGTTTAAAATCCAGTATCTCTCTCTCTCTCTCTCTCTCTCTCTGTGTGTGTATATATATATATATATATATATATATATATTTTTTTTTTTGTTCAAATTACAGCTTTGACAATTTCAGTTAGTTCTTGTATCCCTTTGACATATCCCCATTGATTTTTTTCAGCACTTATTACTTTCTGGAACTATAATACATTCCAGACTCATCTTGTATATTTCCTGACCAAGTCCTGGTATTAGACATTTCTTCAAGGAGCCCTGGTTAATTTTTTTGGGGAATGGTATTGGAAATCAAAAGCTGGGTACCACATGTGCCTATAACTCTATTTCTATATGTAACCATCTGTATCTGTATTGAGCTACACATTCATACTGATACCTCTAGCTCAGATCAGTTATCATATGAATCATTTTAGTGTCTATCTCTTGCTTATCTGTATCCATCTAACTCCCATAGGGAAAAACAGGCTCCCAGCCTTCAATATCCATTCACTATTTCAATTCCAGGATCCATGTTTGCAATCTTAGACTTGTTAACCCATATGCCTACAGAAAAAAAAAAAGTAAAAAAAAAAAAAAAAAAACCAAGACAAATAAAACAAAATAAAAATTTCCAAGTAGATCAACTAGAATATATGCTTATGTACGTTTTAGTTTTACATTTAGTCTTACATCCAAAGTTATTTGGTCCCCATCATTTGTTCCCAGCCCTGCCAATGAGAACATTTCATGCATGTATGATACACTTGGATTCTTTTACTAGTTTCCATTCCTTCCTGGGATACTTCAGCCTCACAAATGGTTTTTTAAAAGTCACATGCATTCAGGTTTACTCTTTGTGCTATAAAGTTCAGTTGGTTTTCACACATTTATGGTGTCATGTATCAACTGTTACGGTATCACACAGAATAGTTTTATTGCCCTAACAATCTTTGTGCTTCACCATGTCAACCCTACCACCCTTTCCCTGCACGCTTGTCAACCACTGGTATTTTCATTATGTATATAGTTTTGCTTCTTCTAGAATGTCATCTAATTAGAATTGTCCTGTATGTAGCCTTTTCAGAATACTTTAAGTAGGCAGTATGCATTTAAGATTCATCTGCGTCTCTTTTTGTGGCTCAATTACTCATTTCTTTTTATTGCTGAATAGTATTCCGTTGTATGATTGTACAAATTTGTTTATCCACTTATCTGTTGAAGGTCATCTTGGTTGTTTCCATTTTGGGGGATTATAAATAAAGCTTCCAGAAATATTCTCATGCAGGATTTTGCGTGGACCTACGTTTTTAAATCAGGTAAACCTATAGGAGCATGATTGCTCAATCATAATGTAAGACTATCTTCAGCTTTGCAAAAAGTTGCTCCACTGTCTTCCAAAGTGGCTGTAGTATTTTTCATTCCTACCAGTAAGCATGAAAGCTCTGTTGCTCCATGTCCTCTCCAACATTTGGTGTTGTCAGTTTGTTAAAAAATAAAATTTTGTCTTATCTATAAATGAAATAGATTTTCTTTTCTATTTTATAGATACAATAAAATTTTATTCATCAAATAGATTTGCAGTGGATCTCAGTGTTTTCATTTGTAATTCCCTGATGATAAATGATGTTGAGCATCTTTTTCCTATGCTTATTTGACACCTCTAAATCTTCTTTGGTGAGATGTCTGTTCGGATATTTAATTAAATTGTTTGTTTTATTATTGTTGAATTTTAGTCTTTTTATATTTTGATTTAGTGTCCTCTATTAGATATAATTTTTTACACGTATTTTCTCCTAATACATTGACTTATTTTTTCATTCTCTTAATAGTGTCTTTCTCAAGGTAGACATTTTCAATTCCTTTTTCTTAGAAATTTTTAATTCTAATAAGTTCCAGCTTGTCAACTTTTCATGCTTTTAGTGCTGCATCTAAAAACTCATCAAAATTGTAGCTTTACACTCCTCTTCTGAACAAAATTTGAATGAGACATATGCCCATAAGACTACTTATATATAAACTTAGTATTGTGTTATTTTTAGAATTTAAAAAGAAAATAGACGTAATAAAAATTGGAATCTGAAGCTGAGGTGAAAATACATTGTTAGAGAAAACAAAAAATAAATAATTCTTTGTCTGAAAACCAAATATAATTTATGAAAGCTAATATTGTACAAAGCCTTGTTGTCAGAGGATCTTCTTCTGAATAAAGAAACAGTATAGATGTGGGAACATTAGACAGACCAAACATGGTAATGGGATTTCTTCTCTCTTTATATTACCTTTTTAGGTAATCTCATCCAGGCATATGGCTTTACTATTTGTAGACTGATAATCCCCAAATTACAACTCTAATGTTGAACTCCAACTTCCACCTGGCTATATCATAGCCACACTTGGTACTTTCACTACAAACCTAATATCACCTGGATGGGTAGGAATTCCAGAAGAAAGCAATGCTAACTAGAATTACAATCATAAGTTTAAATGTGAATTCCATTCACTAGAAGGAATAAATATTTTAATATTCTATTAGAGATAGTCAGATTGGGTCAGATTGGCCTTTGAAGAAAAACAGTTCGGGGGACTTGTTTGAATGGGTATCTGGGAAAGGCAGAAACAGGTGGCCAGCAGAAGCCCTCTGGTTATAGTAATTCCTATGGTATTTGTAAAATTTTCCTATGTCTCCACGTTAAAGAATTTTACACAACTCCACTTTTACCTTTATACTGGCTTTTTAAAAATTGTTTATTTTACATATGGTTTTTGATTTATTTTACATACATAATCATGACTGTACCATTTGGACATTTTTGTGAAATGAATTTAAATTTGTAACCACCATCCAACTAAAAATATATAAGATTTCAAGTTATGTTACAAAGCTGTAGTAATTAAAATAGTATGGTACTGGCACAAAACCAACAACTCACCCTTTAAAACCTGTTGTAAATATTATCCCCAGATATAATCACTTTTTTACTTCAATCCCTATTATGAACTTAATATGAATAGAATCATATTCTTTTTTGTCTACATTTTTTCCTCAACCCTGTGCCTGTGAGATCTACTCATTTTATTAGCTGTAGTTTGATATTTGTAATTGCTGATTCATATTCTTATGTTCTCTCTTATTGAAATGCAACAAATTATAAGATTAACGTGTTATGAACATAATTTAATCTTGCAAATATGTACATATTTCTTTGGATGTATACTAAGAAATAGATTCAATGAGACCTATAATATGCATATATTCAGTTAGAAAATAATAATAATTTTCATGGGACCCCTGGGTGGCTCAGTCGGTTGAGAGCCCGACTTAGGCTCAGGTCATGATCTCATGGTTTGTGGGTTCACGCCCCACATAGGGCTCTGTGCTGACAGCTTGGAGCCTGGAGCCTGCTTTGGATTCTGTGTCTGCCTCTCTCTCTCTGCTCCTCCCCTCCTCATGCTCTGTCTCTCTCTCTCTCTCTCTCAAACATAAATAAACATGAAAAAAATTTAAAAAAAGAAAATAATTTTAAAGATCAATTTAACAATTTACATTACCACCAGCCTACATTTCCATTTATTTAATGACATGTGCAATGGATTTTATTTTGCTTTGAACCACATTATACATGTAGCTGCTAAGTTTGGATTGTTGACTTTAAAGCACTACTAGAATCATTGTTAATATATTTGAAATCCTTAAACACCTTTACAAATTTCAGTTACTTACCTTCAATAATGGTTCTTAACCTTTTCCACTTCTTACGTTTTATATATTGAATGGAATTTGGGAAATTTATCAAATAACTACTATGATAAAATTTCTATATAATAAACTACCATAAAATCTCAGTGGCATTTAAAATAAAGCACTTACTAGCTCACAAATCTGCAAATTGGCTGACAGATTGCTAATGTATTCTGAGTCTATATGAATGTGTCTGGTGATCATAACTCTGAATGAACGGGGATTCATAGATCTAGACTGAGCTCTCCCCTTCTCAGGACCAGTGAGATGGCTGAGCATGTATTTTTCATCATCATTGCAGAAACATAGGAGAACAAGCCCAAATGTACAAGACTTCCCCAAGTCTCTACTTATATTGCTAACGTGAACATCCCATTTTTCAAAGTTAGTTGAAAGTCTAAGTGGGAGGATACCAAAAAATGTCACATGGCAAATAATTTGCTGTCTATTCCTATTACTAGGGAATGAGTGAAAAGTTGGATAATGATGCAGTTTACAAATTCAAGATGTAAATTGGCATTTTTTTTTTACTGGTTTGTGTGGTCACAAACACATTATTTGTATGCTATTTTTTCTCAACCATGTTTTCTTTTAAGAAATAGGAAAGTACTGTCATAACTACAACTAAGGTTTCCAGAAATATTAAGTCAATATGGTATTTTCATATATAATCACTTGTGCAGATTCTGAACAAAGAGCCAAGACACCCAGCTACAAATATTTGAATTAAATGCCTATCATGTTTTATTCAAGAAGTGAGGATTCATTATTTAAGATTTTACAACTGACTATTCATTTTAAGAATTTTAAGCTGTATATTCAAATATGTACCCCTGATGATGTTTCCCTTGTGACTGATATTAGGATGATGAGATTGAGAACTGTCTTTTAAGAAATATTCTAACAGAAAGTATCTTGATTAAGATGAGCTTTAATTAAGATAAATGAAGCTGCTTAGTCATCTGGTTGGTATGATGAGCCCTGAATCTTCAGAATAATGTTAAAAGTGATTTTAAAAATCTCCCATTTTCTCATTGAGGATATAAATTAGATTTAGAGTGGATAGTTTGTCCATCTGGGCTGCAAGCATGCACCTATTTGAATGTTTATTTATTTTCAACAGAGAGAGAGAGAGAAGACAGAGCACGAGCGGGAGAGAGGCAGAGAGAGAGGGAGACATAGAATCCGAAGCAGGCTCCTGGCACTGAACTGTCAGCACAGAGCCCAACGCGGGGCTTGAACTCACAAACCATGAGATCATGACCTGAGCCGAAGTCGGACGCTCAACCGACTGAACCACCCAGGCGCTCCAAGCATGTACCTATTTGAAAGCAGTGATGCTGCAATTTCATTATAGTTAGTGATCTCTCAATAGAATGGACCATGCTGACTACTCAACATCATACAAGGATACCAGTCAGCAGGATTTGTGCCAGAAAGGAAAAAAAAAAAAAAACAAACTTTTTTTAAAACAAGGTTAAGCTTAATTGGTGCTGATATATTCTTCATTTACTTGACAATGCTGTCATATTTTTTTTTTTTATTAATCCACTCAGATTCTCCAAAGAAATTATGTAGAACATTAAATTTTGGCATTCACCAACCACTATTACTTGATTGGGAGCAACTGTTTTTTAGTATCTGTGTTAGTTTTCTATTGCACTGTAACAGATTACCCCAGACTTAGGGACTTAACACAACAAAAATTTATTATCCCAGAGTTTTCATGAGGCAGGATTTCAGCCATGGGTTAACTAGTTCCTCTGCTCAAGGTCCTCCATGCTGAAATTCATCCATCAGTTAGGATGGCTATCAAATTTGAAAGTCAGAATTAGATTCCTTGAAAATATAGTGCTGTTGTTTTTGTTTTTGTTTTTGTTTTGTTTTGCTGGCTTTAGTCTAGGGGTTGTTTACAGCTCCTAGAGTATCATTCCATAAAGCCGTTATTTTATCTATGAAAGATATAAGGAATACAAGCTATGATTTCAAATCACAAACTTCAGAGAGAATTTAAAATTCTGAATCCTCATTTCAGAGAACTTAACTTTTAATAGCATACACTTTATTTTTTCAGTTTGTTTTTGTTTATTTTGAGAGAGAGATGGAGAGCAAGTGGGGGAGGGGCAGAGAGAGAGAGAGAGGGAGATAGAATCCCAAGCAGGCTTCGTGCTGTCAGTGCAGAGCCCAATGTGGGGCTTGAACTCAGGAACCATGAAATGATGACCTGAGTCTAAGTCAGGAGTCAGACGCTTAACCAACTGAGCCACCCAGGTACCCCAATAGCATACATTTTATGATAGAATCTACTACTGCAATGTTAGGTAGTTTGGGCATTGTGTCCCATCAAATTATGGGTGATACCTTTTACTGCACATTTTTAGAGCATAGGGCCATTGATGTGTTTTTCATAATTGTTTTGAAGAAAAGGGAGAAGAATGAGAGCAGAGACCTAACAAAGAACAAGATCTTGAAATTATGCTACCTAAAAAAATCCTAATAAAGGACTTAAGTTCCAATATACAGGGATAATCCTGGAAGTGGCCAGATTTCACGTGAAAAAAGCACAGAGAGGGGTGCGAGATCCAAGGAATTGGAGCTGTAGTTTACATAAACCTGGATTTCAGATACGCTTCTTCATGAGAAGATACTTTATATTTATCTTAAATTATAGATGCAGTACAAGGTGGTTTAGTCATCAATTTGATGCTAAATGAGTCCTAGGACAGTCTATACAACCATTACAGATTTGGAAACCTCAGGAATGACTGAGTATAAAGTGAACAGGTATCAAAACTAAAATTTAATTGATGTAAATAAAATATAAAACTGCAAGTTAATTATACACATAAGTGTGGACTTAAGTATCTACTATTATTCAGTGTCTTCTGTGACATACTGTTTTTTCTTTTTCAAGTTTTTATTTAAATTATAATTAGTTAACATATAGTGTAATATTGGTTTCAGGAGTACAATCTGTTCATTTATCATTTACATATAACACCCCATGTTCATCACAAGTTCCCTCTTTAATACCCATCCCGTATTTAGCCCATCCCCCTGCTCACGTCCCTTATAGCAACCCACAGTTTGTCCTCTGTAGTTCATAGTCCCTTACAGTTTTCCTCCCTCTCTTTTTTTCCCCTCATTCCCCTATGTCCATCTATTTTGTTTCTTAAATTCCACATCTGACTATTAGCCTTTCTCTGATTGTCTTATTATGCTTAGCGTAATATACTCTAGTTCCATCCACATTATTGGAAATGGCAAGTTTTCATTCTTTTTGATCATTGAGTAATATTCCATTGTATATATATCTATCACTGCTTCTTTGTCCCTTTACCAGTTGATGGACAGTTGGACCCTTTCCATATTTTGGCTATTGTTGATTGTGTTGTTCTAAACATTGGGGTGCATATGCCCCTTCATATCAACGTTTTTGTATTCTTTGAATAAATACCTAGTTGTGCAATTGCTAGGTCATAGGGTGGTTCTATTTTTAATTTTTTGAGGAAGCTCCATCCTGTTTTCCAGAGTGGCTGCACCAGTTTGCATTTCCACCATCAGTGCAAGACTGTTCCCCTTTCTCTGCATCCTCGCCAACATCTGTTGTTTCCTGAGTTATTAATTTTAACCATTCTGACAGGGGTGAGGTGGTGTCTCATTGTGGTTTTGATTTGTATTCCCCTGATGAAGAGTGATGTTGAGCATTTTTTCATGTGTCTGTTAGCCATCTGGATGCCGTCTTTTGAAAAGTGCCTGTTCATGTCTTTTGCCCATTTCTTCACTGGACTATTTGTTTTACTGGGTGTTGAGTTTGCTAAATTTTTTATGCACTTTTGATACTAACCCTTTAACTGATATATCATTTGCACATATCTTCTCCCATTCCATAGATTGTCTTTTAGTTTTATTGATTGTTTCCTTCACTGTGCATACACTTTTTATCTTGATGAAATCCCAAGAGTTCATTTTTGCTTTTGTCTCCATTGCATCCAGAGATATGTCTAGTAAGAAGTTGCTATGGCTGAGATCTAAGAGGTTGTTGCCTGTTTTCTCCTCTAGGATTTTGGTGGTTTCCTTTCTTACATTTAGGTCTTTCATCCAGTTTGAGGTTGTTTTGTGTATGGTGTAAGAAAGTGGTCTGGGTTCATCTTCTACATGTTATTGTCCAGTTCTCATCACCATTTGCTGAAGCGACTTTTTACTTTGGGTATTCTTTCCTAACTTGTCAAAGATTAGTTGGCCATACATCTGTGAGTCCATTTCTGGGTTCTCTATTTTATTCCATTGATCTGTGTGTCTTTTTTTCTGCCAGTACTATATTGTCTTGGTGATTACAGCTTTGTAATACAGCTTGAAGTGTGGAATCATGATGCCTACAGCTTTGGTTTTCTTTTTAACATTACTTTGGCTATTCTAGGTCTTTTCTGGTTCTATAAAAATTTTAAAATTGTTCTAGCTCTGTGAAGCTATTTTGATAGGGATTGCATTGAATGTGTAGATTGTTTGGGGTAGTGTCAACATTTTAACAATATGAGTTCTTCCAATCCATGAGTATGGAATGTTTTTCCATTTCTTTGTGTCTTCTTCAATTTCTTTAATAAGCTATGTATAGTTTTCAGCATATATATCTTTTACCTCTTTGTTTATTTGGTAAAGTTTTTTTTTATGATTTTCAGTGCAATTGTAAATGGGATTGATTCCTTGATTTCTCTTTTTGCTGCTTCATTATTGGTGTACACAGATTTCTGTACATTGGTTTTATATCCTGTGACTTCGCTGAATTCATGTTTTAGTTCTAACAGTTTTTTGGTGGAATCTTTTGGGTTTTCCATGTACAGTACCATGTCTTCTGTGAAGAGTGAAAGTTTGACTTTTTCCTTGCAATTTGAATGTCTTTTATTTCCTTTTATTTTCTGATTTCTGAGGCTAGGACTTCCAACACTATGTTAAACAACAGTGGTGCAAGTGGACATCTCTGTTGTGTTCCTAACCTTATGGGAAGAACTCTCAGTTTTTCCCCATTGAGGATGATATTAGCTGTGGGTCTTTCATATATGACTTTTATGATGTTGAGGTATTTTCTTTCTATCCCTACTTTCTTGAGAATTTTTAACAAGAAATGATGCTATATTTTTTCAAATGCTTTTTCTGCATCCATTGAGAGGATCATGTGATCCTTATCCTTTAATTAATGTGATGTATCATGTTGATTGATTTGTGGATATTGAGCCAGCCCTGCAGCCCAGGAATAAATCCCCCTTGTCATGGTGAATAATGTATTCTTCTAATGTATTATTGGATTTAGTTTGCTAGTATCTTGTTGAGAATTTTGCATCCATATTCATCAGGAAATTGGGCTGTATATATTTGCCACCCCCCTGCACCTTTTTTAGGGGGTCTTTGTCTAGTTTTGGAATCAAGGTGATGCTGGCCTTATAGAATGATTTTGGGAGTTTTCTTTCCATTTCTATTTTTTGGAACAGCTTCAAAAAGAATAGGTGTTAACTATTCTTTAAATGTTTGGTAGAATTCCACTCTGTTAGGATATTTTTGATTACTGATTCAATCTTTAATGGCTGTGGATCTGTTCAAATTGTATTTCTTACTTTTTTTCAGTTGTGGTAGTTTATATGTTTCCAGGTATTTTTCTAGTTCTTCCAGATTGCCCAATTTCTGGCATATAATTGCTCATAATATTGCTTATAATTGTTTGTGTTTCTGTGGTGTAGGTTGTGATTGCTCATGTTTCATTTGTGATTTTATTTATTTGGTTCATTTCCTTTTTTTTTTTTTTTTTTTTTTTTCGTTCTCCTATTCCTAACATCCTTGTGGTCATTACATCCATTTGGTTATGCATCTTTGCTATAGCATTTTTTATTTCAGCCTAACTAATTTTTAGGTCTTTTATCTCTGTGGTAATGGTCTCTCTGGTTTCTTCTATGCTTTTCTTAAGCCCACCTAGTATCCTTATGATTGTTGTTTTAAATTATGGTTTAAGTATATTGCTTATATCTGTTTTTGTTAGCTCACTGATCTTGACCTCCTCTTGTTCCTTCTTTTCTGATGAATTCCTCCACCTTGGCATTTAGTCTAAGTCTGTGTCTTGTGTGTATTAGGAAAGCCTGTTATGTTTCCTGCTGTGTTAAGAAGAGATCATATACTTAAAAAAAAAAGTCATATATAGTATATAGTCCAGGGCCTGACACTTCAGGAAGTGTTTTTGGAATATGCTGTGTGCACTCTGATATTATGTTTTGACTGCTTTACTCCTCAGGTCAGTCCTCTGAAGAGTTTTTCCTTGCCTGCAGTGGGGAGTATTTGGACCTTGTCCACTGTATGGTGAGTGTTAAGTAGGTGTGTTTTGGTCTGCTTGTTAAAAGAGACTAGATCCTGTTTCCCCTAGTGATGAAGATTTGCAGGACTCTATGGTCCATGGACTTGGAGGCTGTGGTGTGTGTGTGTGTGTGTGTGTGTGTGTGTGTGTTTGTCATCTGGGGGAAGAGCATGCTGCTGCTCTTTCAGTCTCACTTACCCTAGTGAAAAAGCCCCTGCCTACAGAGGGCAAGGAGGTGGGCTTGGTATAAGGGGCTTAAACCTCCACTGTGGGTGTTGTGCTGCTCACTGAAGTCTGTCCATGCTACAGGGTGGGGAGAAAATGGCATCAGCTGCCTCTCTTCTCTGGATAGGAGAAGTTTGTGCACACTGATTTATGCCCTCAAAGAAGAGTGGACAATTTCCCTTCATGTGTTCTAGGCTTCTCTCAGATCCCTGCCTTCAACCTGTCTATGTCGGAGCTGTCTGTGCTCCTGTGTCTCATCTCAGGTGTGCTGGTGGTGTTTCAGAACTCCAAAATTTAGGCACTTGGCGTAGCACATATCTGCACTGATCCTCTGGGGGGGGTGGTCTTGCCATCCTGTGTCTGGTTCTGGTTTGTCCAAGAAGAGTGCAGAGGCTTGGAGTTTATGGCAAAGTATAGCAAAAAGCTAGTATCCAGATTAGCTACCCTCGGAACCTGCCTCTGCTCCTATGCTAATGAACAGAGCAGCTTATTGGTACCCACTGACTCATTCATCCCTGGAGAGGCAGTGCCACCTCTCCCAAATGCACTCCAAGAAGAGGAGCTGTCTTTCTCAGTGTGACCCAGGGTATCCTCAGACCATGCTTTCCACTTCTAGGCCTCTGTCCTCCTCCTCCATAGGAGCACCTCTGTGCCCACCAGGCTTCCCTTGCAATGGTGCAGACTTCTAAATCTTCAGACTTTGAGCTCTGATTTTTGTGAAAATTGGTAATTACCAGCCCCTTTCATTTTCCCCATCATTGGTTTTGGGGAAGTGTTTTTCTTATGCAATGCCCTGAACCCTACTCGCTTGCTCACTTGCTCGCTCTCTTTCTCTCCCCCTGATGAGGGCTCCTCTCCTCTGCAGCACTGGCTATTCTTTTCTCCCCCAAACCACATCTCTGCACTTTCTACCTTCCATGATGTGACTTTTTTTTTCCTTCCTCTAGTTGTGCACTTGTTATTTCAGTCCTTAGATTGATTTCCTGGATATTCAGAATCATGTGGTATTTATCCAGCTGTGTTCAAGAGATGAGGCAAGCATAAGGCCCTCCTACTTACTACTCTGCTATCTTAACATCTCCTCCAAAACACTTAAAAGATAGTCTTTGAAATACTCATCTCTCACATCTCTCATGTCTGCCATTTTCTCCTTACAATGGTAATTCCTTTATGCTCTTTCTTTGATCACATAAACATTAGTATGAATCTTGGAAAGTGTTAATTTGAGTTGGCTGGAAAGGATTCATTGCCCCCTTTTTTGCAGAAAGAGTTTAGAATAAAACCATAATTAAAGCCCATTTAAGGATTTAGGGAGGCATTTTTATTCCTATGAAAAAGACACTGTACTTTAAACCCCAGCTGTTCAGTAGGATTTCCTAGTATTTATGGATCTCTGTTAATGCCACTGTATGAATATAGATAAACTATGAAAGACAGAATGATTTAAATTACTTGATATTATTCTTCAAGTTTTTCTTTTTTTTCATATAGAACTTGACTAATTTAGGTAGATAGGCTTAATGGAAAATGCACACTTTGAGAAGAGACAAGTTAGTACACACAGATATAGATATTATTCTTAAAAATAACTATTGTTACTCAAAAATATGGCATATGCATTCTAAAGGAAGCAGAAAATTATATGGAAATAATTGTAATATTCACTTTTTGAAAGAATGCATCATTTGACCATTATGGATAATTAGATAATGTGTGTTTTTAAAGGGCTCAGAGTAATATATATAACTAAAGACAAAGCAACTAATGATGAAAAATATTATTTCAGAAAACAGATTCCATGTTTAAGTTTTCCTGAATATAATTGATAAATTAAAATTAAGTTTTTAACAAGGTCAATTGAGTCAATATTTCTTCAACTATGCCCTAACTACACCAACTGGATCTTGGAGAATTAAAAGTAAAAACTAATATAGGATATTTTGAAGTGTAATTTCTTGTGATATGTTTAGGAAATACTTCAGAGTAATGAAACCAGGAAATTTCTTAGATTGGGGATACTTTTTTCTTTCTTTTCAAGGATTTTTCCCCCAATTATTTGGCAAGAAGAGCTTTTTTTTCCCCCTAATTGACTAATAAAAAAATCTCTCCCTAGATTGACTTTGCAAAAATAAAGGAGTTAGGAAACATGAAGAAAGCATTAAGGAAGAGCAAGAAAGGAAGGGCTGCATAGTGTAATTACAAATTTTGGGGGAAAATGCTATGTTTTGAACATGCCAGAACTACACAGTAAAGAAAATGGATACACAAATTCTTTTAAGAACTATTTAAATTTTTTTCATTGAGCTAAGATTTACATAAAATGTATAGATGTTAAGTATAAAAGCTGATGAGTTTTGATAAATTTAGAAACTCATGTACCAACCATCACCACAATTAAGATATAAGACATTTCTACTACAGCAATAAGTTCCTTTGTGCCCCTAAATCCAATTGTCCTTTGCCATAACCTGCCCTCATTGTTCCTTTATCAACCTTGACATTTTTGATCACTCCCTTCTTTGTCTTTGACAACATACCCTTCTCTTATTTTTCTATATGCATATCTGGCCATTCTGCATATTTCTCTATAAAGGTTACTTTCTTTAACTTTTAAATATCCATGGGCCCAGTATCCCTTCTATATATATACTCTAAAAGGATAATTTATGTACATTTTCCCTAATTTATATTTTTAATTAAAAACTCTCCTGAGACACAGTCATAAGAAAATATTAGAGTGTCAAATAAGTACCTCAAAATCAACATGCCTAAAACTGAATTATTATCATTGTCATTATCTAGTTGTTCTCTAATTATTGCCTTCTAAGTAAATGAGACCACAGAGACTCATAGCTGCTCTACGAGCAATCCTAATACTCTTTCTTCTCCATCTTCCAGGTGATCAAACTATTAGTAAGTTTTATCCATTCCACCTTTAATACATTTTCCACATATGGTCTACTTCACTGGATCCTTGTAACTTCCACCCAAATATGGGTGATCAGCATCTTTTGTGGGGGAGTATGGACTGCTAGCTGGATTTTCTACCTTTTGTATGATTGATACAAAACCCATTCATCACTGGGTTCTTTCATAGATACAGATGTGATTATGTGACTCATTTATTTAAAATATTTCATTTATTCCTCATTTCACTTAAACGTAAAACCCAAAAGTCTAGATAATGGCTTAGTAAGTCCTCTGTTATCTGGTTCCTGTATATCACTTATGCCTCTTCTCTCACTTCTCTCCCTTCCAGTGAGAGAGCGTTACACAAATATTTCTGGGTTAATACTTTATTCTCTTTTTCCCCTATGACCTGTCACTTATGATCCATAGGCTTTTGTACTGGAATCCTCTTCCTCATTCCTTTTCCTCATTATTTGAATAATCATTAATCATTCTTCAGGTCTAATTCAGAATCAGTTCTCAGGGAGGTTTGCCTTAAACTCCATATTTAATTAGGCAAAATACTACTTTGACACCTGTGCTTTCACTGTCTCAGCACTTACACTTTGTTTTAAGCCTTATTTTAATTGCCTTCTCAGCTAAACCATAAGGTGACAGGACCAGATCTCATCTCTTTTATCAGATTTGTTTCCCAGAATACACTATGTGAGACAGGTACAAAAGGCAGTGATAACAGTTCTGGAAAGAAAAGAAGGAAAGAGGGAGAAAAAAATCACAAAATAATAGAAAATAACATTTTTTTAAAGCTACAGGGTATATATAAACTAGTAAATAATTATATTAAAAAAACATCAAATGCTTTGAATAAGAAAGTGATAATATCAGATATGACATTTAACAAATTTAACATATAATGTTGGTAAAATAGATTGAGACATCAAGAATGAAAGAAACCTGTTTTCTAGGTCCTGTAGGGGGAGTAGAATCTGAATTAAGGTAATGACATCAAAATAGAAAAAAAGGGGCACTAGATCAGTGAAGCACTGTGATCTTTACAATTATGTGAATTGTAAAATAATTAAAGGGAAAAAGTCGAGATAGTGATAGGTTTGAGAAAAGAAATCAAAACTGACTTTGAACTTTTGACTCCAAAAAATCAAGAAAATAGTATTGATGTTTATCTAGTTAAAGAAATCTAGAGAAGATATTAGAGGTGAGATATAAGTTAAATTGTAATCACAAATTTAGAATTTTGGTAAAACATTCATAAGGAAGCCTTTTGTACAGAGAAGGGATTTAAGTTGAAGATACGTGCATCATTTGAAATTCTCAGTAATCTGATGAAATATCTAAATATATTTTCTTTTCAGAAAAGCAAATATAAAGAATATGTCTAACATACATACTGACCACAATGGCCTTAACATTTCCCTCAGCTTGACTAAACTGAGGTTTAGACACATTTCTTTCCAAGTGTAAGCCCCTGACTTCCCATTTTCTTAGAGCATTTGTTTAAAACAAACAAAACTTGAAACTATAAATTATTTCAGATCTGCCCCCTTTGAGATGTAAATCTTCTCCCATCTTCTTGCCAGTTTTATAACCCTGAATGTCTTTCTCAAGAACCTGGGAGCCATCCTTTTGAACTATTATTAAGAACCACAGGGACCCTATCTCCCAATCTGTGGGAGAGCAGGAGCCTAACTTCAGAAAGCACCAATTAGCAAGTATAGATGGCCTGTTCACCTTGGCCAGTACCCACCCCCCTGACCCCAGGGTTTTCTAGTACTTTTCCACTATCTCACTCCATGATTGAAAATTCTCCTGCCTTTTTGTTGCCTTTTGTGTTGAGTTCAATTTATCTCTCATGTTACAATAATATTGACCTCTATTACATAGTCTTGAATAAAGTCTTAGTCCTAGAAACTGTCTAAATTTTCACAAGTATTGAGAGAAAAACTGCTACATAAACCTGAGGGATAAGAAATTAGGCCTGATATGCCTTCATAATTGCCAACTTTTTGTGGTGTTACTTCCTAATAGAAAAGACTCCATTATATATGCCTGGAGGACATGGACATTGGTATGTCTTTTCTTTAAGTCTGCATCTGGTTTCTTCCCTTTGGAAATTTTCCTTTAAAGACATCCAAAACAAATAAATAATTTATGGCTTTAGAATGAGTGGAACATCATCAGTTCCCCATCCGCATGCAGTGCCTGATGAAGTCACTCAGGAAAAGTTCATTATGCTACTTTTTTTTTCCTTTCTCTTTGATGGATTTGGAGCATGGGAAAATAGTAAGAAGCATATACTCACAAAGCTGCTTCCCTTAAATGTGCATATTTGCAGAGGAATCTCTACTTGACCATTTGTTTTCTAAGAGAAGGTTAAAAATAAACAGAAATGAGAAAATGTATTTAAAATGCCTCATTAAGTAGCTGAATACATAAACTCTAATTCTTTAGCTGTAATGAATTAAATGGGAAAATATCACTCCAACCATATCACCATTTTGAGAAATGAAACTATGAAGTCTATGATCCCACATGGACTATTATATATAGGTTATCAATAATCAATAATTATATATATAGGTTATCAATAATCAATTATTTCTGTAGCTGAAAATCCCTGAAGCTAAATGCTAGGTTTCACTGAATTAATATCATATGTATCTCAGTGATTACACATTACCAACCTTTCAATTAGGCATTTTCATTAGATTTGACTTGGAATATAAAAGACTGCTATTACAACTTTCCTTCATATATTTCTAATACTTTCTTCTTTCCCAATGGTTAGGTAAATTTTAGTACATATTAGGTTACAAGTGAGTTATTTCTGAATATTATCATAATGTATACTTTTATACATTTTACTGTCCTTTGTTTTTGTTTTGTTTTGTTTTGAGAGACAGAGAGCACACACAAGTTGGGGAGAGGGGCAGAGAGAGAGAGTGAGAGAGAATCTCAAATAGGCTCCATTTGCAGAGCCTGATGTGGGTCTTGATCCCAAGACCCTGGGATAATGACCTAAGCTGAAATTAAGAATTGGCCACTAAACTGACTAGACCACCCAGGAGCCCTGTGTTTTTGTTTTTAATGCACATAACTTCACACTATGATTCTTTTTTTCTTGGTCAATTTTTCTCACTTCAGAGACTTTATGTTTTCAAGAATATTTCATTTAACAATATACATAAAATTGCCTTCCAGACCTCTTTTTCCTCATTTTCAGGATGAATATTTTAATGTTAAATTTATGGTATCTTTTGTACATAACATTTTATGGTTGTGATTTTGTTTCTGAGGTTTTAGTAGAAATGAAATTCTAAGATTCTGAAATCTAGTCCAAGTGATTGTTCAGTTAAATGTGGCTTTATGAGGGAGCCCAGATGAAACCAGTGTAGGAACTATCTAGCTAACCCTGAAAATTATGGGAAATAATTTTCCATTATTTTAAAAGAAGAATTGGTGTCTGTAAGTAGGTATTTCTAAACAAAAACCTAAACATGTCTCCTTGGCTTTCAAGCACTGTGGCGACCAGAGTTCGAAGGGTGATGAGTCCACAAGCAGAGCCTCAAAACGCAGAGTTGTAACTGCTCTTACAAGTTGAAGAAGGGGGGACTCATGTTATATAACTGAAGAACAATTGGCAAAACCTTTACCATAAGTAATTAGGAAGACAGAAAGTGAAGGGAATGCCCTTGTAGGTCTGGTTTAGGAGATTTTCATGCAAATTAATAAAAATGTCACCATACTGTTTTAGAACAACGTGTGTTGAAACAAAAGAGAGATGACCTAAAGAGTGTTGAGTTGAAAGCAAAATTTAGGGGAAAATTGAGAGAATTTACAGGATTAAAAACAGAAACATTACTTACTTACAGTCTCTGATTAGAGAAAACAATTCTTATTTTGAAACCAGACCTAAAGATTAGATCAAAAGTATGACTTTAATACCCTTTGGTAATATCTCTGAGAGATGTAAGATGGTGCCTGTTAAATTCAGCAAGAAAAAAATGGGGGCTTAAAGAATTTTAGGAAATTTATGCCCACGGCCTCTCATACGTTTCAAAACCTCACTTGGTGTCTCCAGAAAAGTTAGGGATCTTGGTTTTGGGTAAGAGACCATAACTGTGGTCAGAAAATATGTTACAACATTTTTAAGGGAGTTGTACCAATAAAAAACACTACTAGATTGGGTTAAAAAAGAAAAAGGTGAAAACCAAAGGGGATCTCAGCTTTTTAAAAGCAGAAAGCAAGATGAAAATTCTTTATATCTCTAAATCTTGGACATTTACAGTGGTTTAGTCCTTCTTCCTGCAAAGGAAATGTGACTTCAAAGGGTGGAGCCAAAAGCTCAGAATACAGAGCCAAGAGCTGAGGATAAATATGGATTAGGAAGTCCTAACTTGGAACAGAAGTTATACCCTCCTCAAGAAACATTCCCTGTCCCTGGAGGAGGGCTGACAACATGTTCTTGAACGCATTTTTGGAATTATAACCTAATGACTGCTGTATGCTTCTCCTTCCATTTTTAAATGGGATTGCTTATTGCTGTCATCCTACCCAGGCCTCACAAATGTTTGCCCTCACTCTCTCTCTCTGTGTTTGGAGTGGGGAGTTCTTTTATATTTACAGTTCTCTGGATCTGTGTACCTGTACCCAAGGAGCTTCTTCTGTATTTGGCCCATATGCAGATAACAAGATACTGGAATTTGACTTGATGTCAAATAAGATTCAGTTTGGTGGAGTGGATATATTTTCCATTGGGAACAATGGATGTAATTGTGCAAAGGCTCTTACATCATTCATGTTTGCTCCCTGACATACCTATTTAGAGAAGCAGGCAACCCTACTTGAGGATGAGAAGCCATGTGGAGAATAAATGAGTCTCTAGCCTGTAGCCAACACCTAGAACCAGACCTGCAAATTAAGCCATCTTGGCCCTCCAATCTAGCTGAATCTTGGGCTAGTTATAGCCACAAAAGTGGACCTGGGTGAAATCAGCACAGGAATGGGCAAACAGCTGAAAATAATATTGTGAGGAATAATTAACTATAGATATTCTAAGACAATCAGTTTTGGAGTGGTTTATTAGACAGCAGTATTAACTGATAACAGTTGGTGTTTGGAAAGAAATTCATCCTCTCAGAGAAACACTAATACACAAACCATATAACACACACATACTGAAGAATAGATATGCATGTCCAAGAGAATCTAACATTCATGAGGCAAAAAACAGACTTGGTCTGGAAGTATCTATTTCACTCTCTTTTTTCTTTATTAGTAAATCAGCTTATGATATCTTTGTCCTATTTATCTGTTTCTTTTTGCTTATTTTTTGTTTCTCTCAATTTGCCACATAATTTTATATGCCCCGTGTACCGTGATAAGAGCTAACTTTAGTAGATAGTATGCATGGACTGAGTAAATAGTTTTTATGGTTTTTTTTTTCTCTGTAGGCAGCATAGCAAGAAATTCAGTATATAATTTAAATCCTCATAACATTTCACCGTCTTCCAAGGTCTCTTCACGTGAAGCATCATCAGAAAAACAAAAGAATAAGCAATACAGTAGTTATATTTTTCAAGTTAAGATAAATGTGTTTGTATGGTAAGATGCATTTCAAGTGTTTCTCTAACATTGTTTAGAAAACATCCAAGGATCATATAAGATACAAATTTTCTTCAACATATTCAATGCAGTAATCTTTCCTTTTTCTTTTTTATGACATTGCTAATAAGTTCCAATTAATAAATAATGATAAAAGCTATTGAGATTAATAAGCCTTTATTAAATATTCCCCACAATGAGCAATAACATATCAAACGTCATATGATAATAATCGGAAACAATCAATGATAGACTGTAATTTTTCCCAGTCTGTTATTAGGGGATCTGTGATCTCTGATGTTAATCGTACTTCATTTTTACCATATTAAAGTGGTCGTAAATATAATACCTGTCTCCTGATATTTTTGAAAGGATAAAGCATGATAATGCATAAAAGTTAAGAATCACACACATATAGTAACTACTAAAGATTCAATGTAGAAAAGGAAAATGGAGTTCATGTCCTTATGTTGCTTACATTTTTGTTGTATGAGACAAATCAATATAACGAACTTACAAATTATAGAATGGCAAACAGCTCTTTTGAAACTCTCATAAGTTTTAAAATTCTGGAAAACTATTAAAAGCTTACTTTTGAAGGAGAACTAAAAATGGCCAGAAGGAGGCAAAAATTTAAGAGTTGATCCTTGAGTCAGAGGAAGTGGACTAGGTGACTATAATGCTTTTCATTTGAAATGTTCCAGTTTGCATACAGCAAGGTGACAGGAATTTAAACATTAAAGTGCAGTCTTACTAGTTTAAAGGATCAGAGGATGGAGTTTAGATTTGTCATGGAAACTGAACAGTAAGGTACCAAATATTGGAAAGTAAGAAACTGCAAAGGGGCAAATCCCTAAATCTGTTTTTAAGTTCTACCCCAAGTCTTTGGCCGTCAAATGAACTACATATTCACAGAAGAGACTGAGGATCCTGTGACAATCAATAACTAGTAAACTGTAAAAATTTTTAGATGTATCAGCTGCTGCCTACCACAGGGGAGACAGAATTTCAGAGGGAAAACACAGAACTCAATGTCTTAAAAAATGTATCATTCAAAATATTTAATAATATAACAACAAATTATTAAATATTCATGGAAATATTAACATGTGTCCCATATTCAAGAGAAAAATCAATTTAAACCTACTAAAATATAGTGAAGAATTTGGAATTAGCATTTAAAGATTTTAGAGAAGCTTTTAAAAATACATTCAAGGAATGAACAAATGAACAAATGAACAAATCAAAACTCAGAGAAATGGCAGATATGAAAAGGGACCAAATCAAAATTCTAAAACTGAGCAGAGCAGCATTTTTAAAAATGTAAATGACCTTAAGGGAGGATTGGAGATGTCAGAAGAGCAGAGCAGTAAACTTGAATAGTTATGAATAAAAACTACCTTAACAATGGGAGAGGAAATACACTGAAAAAAGCTAGCAGAACTCTTTTGACCTGTGGAGAGATATTGAGCATCCTAACATCTATATAATTTAATTCCTGGAAGGAAAAGAGAGATAATTGGGCAGAAAAAATAAATATTTGAAGAAATAATGACTTAAAATTTTCTAAATATGAAGACAAAAATACATATTTTATGCTGAAAAATTAAATACCAAACAAAAATACAAAGCAAACCACCCTTGAGTATTATATACTAGTTAAAATGGTAAAAATCAAAGTTAAATCTTTGAAAAAGAAACAAAGACGTGAATAATACATTATCAGAAATAATGAAAACAAAAGTAAAAAAAATAGGTATAAACACCCTGCCTTTCTAGAATTCTGGATTTGATGAAACTAACATTCATAAATTAACATGAAATAAGGATATTTGTAGGTAAATGCAAAGATGTTTCTTGGAAAATAAATTATGACTCTCTAACAGGTCTAATCAAGAAGAAACAGAGTGAGAATACAAATTGCCAATATCAGGAAATATTTAAAGGACATCACCACAGAGCCTATAGACATTAAAAGCACAATAAAAGAACATTATGCACGTTCTACAAATAAGTTTACAGCTTACATGAAATGGACAAAGTATTTGAAATTAAAATATATTTTAATTATTATTATATTTTTGAGAGAGAGAGAGAGAGAGGGGCAGAGGAAGAGGGAGAAAAAATCTTAAGCAGGCAGTGCCTGACATGGGGCTCAGTCTCACAACTGTGAGATCCTGACCTGAGCCAAAATCAAGGGTCAGACGCTGAGCCACCCAGGTACCCCTAAAATAAAATATATAATATAAAATATATATAAATAAAATATATAATGTAAAAATATATAAGATATATATATATATTTTAAGATTTCAAAGCAAATAGAGAATCTGAATATATGTTTATCTATTTTAATTGAAATCATAATAAAAATTTACAAAGGCAACTCCAGGCCTAAATGGCTTCACAATGAATTTACTCAAACACTTGATGAAGACATAATACCATGTTGCACAAAAGTTTTAAGAAGAGAAGGGAACACTTTCTATTTATTTTATGAATCCAATGTAACTCTTATAATGGAAGCAGATAGGTCATTATCTGAAAAGAAAATTATAGACCTATAATACTTACGAATATGAACATAAATATACATAACAAATCAAATTAGATATGTTAGTAATTTGAAGCAAGAACACGTAAAAAGAATGTGTGCGTGCATGTGCTCACATATGTGCACACATACACATAGCTTATATAAATATATGTATGTAGTGACCATGGGATTGTTCCAGGAACACAGAGTTAGCTTCAGAAATCTATTAAGATAATCCACCATATTAAATGATTGATCATTTCTGTTGGTATGGAAAAGACATTTTATAAAAATTTAATACTCTTTCAATTAGAAAAAAGTTCTAAGCAAATTAGGAAAACAAAAGAACTGTTTCAGTTTTATCAAGGGCACCCACAAAAACTTACAGCTAATATCATTGTTAATGGTAAATTCAGTGATGAAATGAGTCAACAGTAAATTAAATTTAAAGTGGTAAATTGGATACACATACAGATTTAACTGAGAAACTCGAACCCACTTCAATCTACATGCAAATATTATTTGTAAAAAAATGACAGAACTAAATATAGATGATAAAACAATAAAATGTCTAGAAGAAAACATACGTAAATATTTTCGTCACCTGAGACAGGTCACTGACAGCAAGAAACATCAAAGAGAAAAATAAGAATTAGATTTTATCAAATTAAAAGTTTATATTTATCAAAAGACACCATTAAGAAAATGAAGACACTACATACTATGCTAAAATATTCACAAAACCTGTATTTGACACACATAAACAATGACTAAAAAACAATTATGTTCGTCAGGATGTAGAGCAATCGGAATTCTCATCTGTTGCTGATGACTATATAAAATGAGATAATCACTATGGAAAATACTTTTTTCAGTCTCTCTCTCTCTTTCTCTCTCTCTCTTTCACACACACACACACACACACACACACACCTCAATACATTAAACATATATAAAAGACTTGAATAGACGCTTTTCACAGATACACAAATGGCCTATATATATTGGCAATATTTATTAAAAAACAAAAATATTATATAATTATTAATATTTCACTCCCACATATTTATTAAAGAAGAATGAATAGCATGTCCATGGAAATCTTGTACAAAACTGTTTATGGCAGTTTAATGTGTAATAGCCCCAAGCTGGATACAATCCGTATTTCCCTTATTGGGAGAATGAATAAACAAAACACAGTATTTGTACAATGAATACACTTATCTAGGGCCCAAATACACATAACATCATAGAAAATTCTCACAGATAGAATATTGCAGACAAGAAACCAAACTCGAGGGCATACCACTTATACTAAGGCCAAAAGCAGTCAAAAACATATATTTGGTGAAGGCAATTTAAAACATTGACTGGGAAGGGACAAAGGAGAACTTTCTGTTGTGATAGAAATGCTTCATTTCTCGACAGGAGTGCATGTCATGCAGGTGTACACATTCTCTTAAATTTAACAAACCTCTTGCAAACTCTTTGGGAAATAACATTCCAAAAAGTTAAAAAAAAATGTATAGGCAAGCAACGATAAAAACTGTATAATATCAGTTGAATTGAAGAGATGAACCAGGGCCAGATCCTGTAGTCTCTTGCACCATTCTATAGAGTTTGGGTTTTATTTTAAGTATAGCTAAAAGCCATTAAATTTTTTTTACATAGGGATGTGTGTGAGAACGGTGGTTAACAGAATTTTATGTATGATTTTTTAAATCAGTTTTATTTTTATAGATCAGTTTTAGAATCACAGAAAAGTGAGCAGAAAATAGAGTTCCCATATATGCTCTATCTCCACAGAGATCGAGACTCTCCAGGTATCAAAATCTCCTGGTAGAGTTCTATATTGTTTCAATCGATGAACCTACATTGATTGATACATCATTATCACCCAAAGTCCATAGTTTACATTAAGGCTCATTCTTGGTTTATGTGTTATGGATTTTGACAAAGTGACATATATCCACAATTTGTATATCATACGGCAGAGTTTTATTCCCTAAATTTCCTCTATGCTTTGCTTATCCATCTACCTCTCCCTATTAACCCCTGGCAAACAATGATCATTTTTCTGCCTCCTTAGTTTTGATCTTTCCAGAATAAATTATGGTTTTTAAAATATTTTTGGTCAGTTTTTTACTATATAAACAAATGATTAAAAGTTGTAAATATTCCTGTAATCTAGGGAAATAATGATGTTTCAGTTAGAGTGATGGAAGACTGTATGGAGAGAAATGTATTGACTATTTAGTATATATTCTGGGGGTAAGTTTCATATATGGATAACAAGGGAATACCAATCTAAGGAGAATCCCAAGGTTTGAGCTTAAGCAACTGGGTGAATTATACCACCTACAGAAATAGGGAAAGGCAGGGTGTGTTGGAGCATGGGTTTCACTTGGAATATGTTGTTTTGAGATATTCAGATTAATCTGGGCTGTTAATGAAGTTTACATTTGAAATTCACAAGGAAGATACAGTTTTAAAACCATGGGGAATAATGGGACTGTCCAGGTAGAGACTTTAAGGGACAAATGCTCAGTACTAAGTCTTGAGACATCTCAAAATAGGAGGTGTATATGAGAAATCTGCAATTGAGACTGGGAGAAAATGGTCAAGGAAGAGCATACAGAGAAGGTGATATTATTTAGCTAAGATAAAAGAATATTTTATGAAGAAAATACTATTTCAACATTGAATAATGCTGACAAGTAAAGTGACCTAAAGTTTCTCATTACTTAAGGGTCCATTGAATATATCATCAAGAGTATCACTGTGACCTTTACAAAGACCATATCAGATCAGAAAACCACAAACAAGGCTATACTTCTGGAATAAAGGAAAATTTAGATGACTAATTATTTACAGTTTCTAGAAATTACTAAATTAAAAAAAATACCATGGCTCTCAGTTTAACACCTCTTTTGCTTTTTCGTTTTTTGCTTTAAGAAACTATCATTTCAAAGGATAAAGGGTTTTAAAACAAAGGAGAACTAACTGGTTCTTAATATATACTTGAGACATTTTTAAAAGGTAATTATTATGTGAGAAAAATGAACTAAAGTCATTTTGAAACTAGGCATATTTAAATTAGACAAACACATAAGAAACAAGATAAAATCTTCATAATATCTATATCTGTATCACTCAAATTGGTGAAAAATATACTAAACATAGTTAGGTTATAAAATTCAGCTGTAAGGGCCATACTGCAATAAATAAGTATCCCATTGAGTGACATGGAGTTCCACAAGTATATAAACTCGATCTTATGTATTCAGATGATCGCATGCTTTACGGTGCTCCTTATGCTTATGAGAAAGAGACTGTACACATGGCAGGGGACCAAACATGCCATCCCAAATATGCCCAGTTGGGGAGATCAGATTGTTCGTTTTAGATCTGCTGTTTTTCAAGTGCTGTTAGCTCAAGATAGTCAATATCCTAAGCCAGCATACTTGAGGGTGGTGTATTCTGCTATCTTTTAGTACAAAATTATGCCCATAGGTCTTACACTTGTTTAAAATGTGAAAGGTTTAGTATTCACTTCTATCAAGTGTAAGGGTATGATAATCCTGGAATTCTTAAATCCAGTCTTCTTGATGACAGAATATTTTCAGAGGAGATTTAAAGAAATTTTTGTAGATGTGGTATGATGCCCTTGATTCTCTTGCCAGCAATAGCATGCACAAAAGCCCTTTTAAAACATAAAGTCAATAAAATTATCACGTAAACAGCTTGTCATTAAGATTTCTATTGACGTAACATCAAAAGAGGGTTTTTTAAAAAAAATTCTTTAAGATATAAGTTGATAAGGCATGAGACAAAAGGCCAGAGAATTATGATGGAATATATAAGGTATTTGACTCTAAGAAGTCAGAGATATGTCAGTGCTTAATCACATTCTAAAATTTGGCAGTTCTCTCCATCTCAATCCTGAAACATCCATAGATCTAGAATCCTTCCATGACCTGCACATAACGGTACACAGCTTATACCTGCTTCTTTAGGTAACAGGAAGGATGCTTTTATATTTTGCATATTATATGATAGCCTCATTGTTCACAGTCAAATCCTGGTTCTCCAACAAGTTTGCTCTACTTTTCTCATGTAATTCTTTGATATTCATACAAAGCATACTCTTTATAGAAGAATTTGGCATGGAGTCCTATGTAAAATGTAACTTATGTGTTGCATTAAAAACATTTTTAATTAAAACATCTATTTTTCTAAATATAATTACCCTAAAAATAGTTTGCTTCATTTAAGGGAGCATAATATATTTAATAGACATAAAGTCTTAAAATCCTTGCAAATGAGCCACGGTTGTTCATTGCCCTGCCTATGGGTTACTGTAAACTTAAATCAGTTAAAAGTCAACAAACATCACACTAACTTTTTTTCTTTGTTTAGGCTGCTGGCAGATGTTAATGATATCCATAAACAAGCTACGAACTTGTTGTCTTCCTAAAGCTACTGATTTTTGAAAACTTTAGACTCCCATCTAGAATATTCTGCAGTTCACTTTCCTTTTTCTCTAAAATTAGACTGGCAGCAAACATTTGTGTGAGTTACTGAGCCTGACATCTAATTAACACAGTCTTTACAGGTTTAATGAGCAGTGATAAATTTCTATCCTTTCTTTGGCACATTTTAATTAGTTGTAATTATGAGTGGAGTGACCTGAAAAGATTGTTGTCCCACAGAATCACAGTAAATTTGTATAATTTATATTTGCAGGGACAGAATGTGTTTTTATGACTTGAAAAACTAAAAGGTTATTTAAGCCATTTTAGTAGTCATATAAAATTCTCTGTAGAGTGCAGGTAACTAAAACATTGGACATTCATATTTTACCAACATCAGGTGAGATGCTTCATAAATCACATTTATCATAGATCATTTCTCTAGAGTCAGCCTCTACAATTTATGTGCAACCTGATCATGTATACATAATGCCTTTTATCTTATAAATGTGGAAAACTACATTAATATCCTATGATTCTTAATATTATTTTAAAGCATGATTGTTAATGCTTTGAGGAATAGAAAAAAAGGTGTGTATTTTCACTAAGATGTTTAAAAAGTGCCATATATCCATTAGGAATAAAATGAAGATAAGGCAGATACTGGCCTTATTTTCACAAAGGGTCTAATGTAGCAGAAGAAAAAAGCAAACAATTTTAATAAGCAGCAACATGTGGAGGACAACTAGTGCACGTGATGGGAAGACCTGTATTGTACTGAGGGATCAATGACGTTTCCAAAGAGCATGGGTGATGGTGATGATGATGTAGAAATAGAAACTAACACTTCCTTTGTGTTTACTAATTGCTAGGTACTATTATAAAATTTTGCATACCTTTTAAATAACTGATAATTTTAAGGAATAGGAGGACTAGTCAGTTGAGTTTTACCATTTATGACAAAGTTATAGAGACCAAGTAAAATTTGGTATATAGCAGATTACATTCAGAAATTCACATCCAGTGGAATGCCATATAAATACATATTCCATGGGGGAGAGAGGGCTAATTTGTTTTTTTTTTTTTCTCTCTGCATTTTAAACTTATCTTTTATTGCAAAGTAAATATCAATGCCAAGCCTAAACCAATACACTATTTCCTATGTTTTCAACTCTTGCCCCCTCCTCCACACTATAATCCACTTTGAATCATCATCTTCACAAAGTAATGTAGCATCCCATTCATGTTGGGACAGTCATATAAACTAAGAAGTTTAAGAATAGGCATAAGAATAGTTCAGGAATAGGAGTCCTCATAGACTTCCTTAAGAGCAAGATCCTCCAGTTATATATTTGTCATTGTCAGTGGAACATGAAAGCCATGGACCCATGAAACATCTTCTTCAATCTTTTCTGTCATCACTTATAAAAGACTCTTGTTTTTCTGTAAGATGTAGTGGAGTTTATTTTACAAATATGGCTGCCATGTATCTTTCATTCTACAGACTCTTCAGCCTTGGCATTGCTCCCATCAACTCTTATATATATGCCTCTACTTGAACAGGGGTGAGGGCTGGGAAATGGGTTGTGACTCACTTGTAACCACCATTAAGCAGCAGAAGTGACACTTCATGACTTCTGAAGATAGGTTAGAGAAAGCAATGCAACTTATGCCTTACTTGCTGGAATACTGTTTTTGGAGCCCCAAGCCATCATATAAGGATTTTGACTATTCTGAGGTCACCATGCCAAAGACTCCATGTGGAAAGACCCATGGAAAAGCCCTGCAACCACATAAAGGGAGACAAATGCCTGGATAGTTCTCAGCTACTCCAGCTCCAACCACTGTGAGAATAAAACTGCATGTGAGACCCTGAACCAAAACTGTTCAGCCCAATCCATCCTCAATTGCTAACAGAAAGAAACTGTAATATAATAAAACAATTGTCTTAAGCAAATACGTTTTGGCATGCTCTGTTATGCAGCATTAGATGACTAGAAAATAATTATTGTATAACATTTAGTATCAAGCTGTGCCCTCCAAGTGTTCCTTGGATACTTTATATGTTGCAGAGAATTTTTTTCTTTGAGAAATATCCCCACTCTTTCTACATTTCTTTCCTTCTTAGTATTATTGCCTAATAGAAACTGCCTAAAAAACTACCTTTAAATGCAAACACCAAAAAGGAGGATGTTATAGTTGCTCAACTGCTCTCTTGATTCTACTGAGCACATTCTGAGAATCAAAGGCTTCCATGGGCCTGATCCCAGCTTGGCAGCTGTAATGCAGTATGGCTTCTGGCAAGTCACTGAACATCTGTGGAACATCTTTTTTTCTCTGCAAAGAGACAATAATACTTACCTGTCTCACAGCGGTGTTGTATGATTTAGATAGGGTTGTACTCTGAAAATATAAAGTACTATAATTTCAAGGTAACATTATAAACATAGTTTCCCATTCTCATTTATGACCATATGGTGTGGGTGCTATGAGGACTTGGTTTCTAGTTTGCAAAGTGTGTACTATTCAAATTGTCACCTTACAACCTGCCATGTCCCTTACTAACCATTTGAACACTGTAAAGGTTGTTTAAGTAAAAATCCATGTGTCATCTAGAAATGGGTACTGTTTTGGGCTTCATTTCCCTAGCTTTTCAAAAAAGTTGCAAAGTTTTATGAGGCTTTAATGGTTCCAATCTATCTTGGATCTGCAAGAGAATTTTTATTGCACTCCTAAGCAACCTACATCAGGGAACACTTTGCTATGGAAATCTAAGGTCCTGGTTAAGTTTTAGTCAAATTGTTCTAATAAGAACACACTAATGAGTCTCACTCCCTTGGTTATTGATGTAAATTCCTTGGCTACAGAATATATGTTTCTTTAATAGAAACTTGGATTATCTATGTAGAAAATCCACCTCCCTGTTTTTATAAAGACTTATAATTAGCGGAGTTCATCCCTATTCAATTTCAGAATAGTACACATGGATTGAACACCTAGGAAATACTGGAAGTAATGGCTTAATGTAATTTAATCAAGTAATGTTTTAATATGATTTGGCCAATCATAAGGCAGGGAGAATTAATCCATATTTCTATTGTACTTCAAACCTGTAATCACTTTAAATTGCGGTATCACACAAAATTGAGCAATATTTAAATTGGGTTGACTGTGTCCTCCCTGCCATGCCCACAGAGTAGCTTAAACTAAGAAATGTAAAATTAGTTTTTAATGAGAATTTTAATCTCCCATATTTTGCCATTAAAATGTTGCAAAGAATGAGAGTTTTATCCTTTCTTCTAATTTTCAATGTTCATACTGATCTCTAAATAATCCATCCCTAGACCAGGGGATTTATAAGGAAATTACACCACTTGTTTTCACCCTTTTGACATTTGAGTGTTGTTAATCCTAATCTTGTGTTTCCAGTTGTGTTTGTTTAATAACAAATCTAAACTCTGTCTTAAAGAGGTGTTGGGACACAAGTTGAATTCATTAGAATGTATTTAATAAACTACCAAATAGAGGAAATTCATAGCTTTATTTATTTATTTTTTTGTGGTTCTAAAAAATTCTGTGACAACTACAGAAGTTCAGGGTGTTCCACTTCTCCCCATATTTCCTCCATAGGCTGTTCCACCATCACCCACCCATAGATCATAGAACTTCCTCTTCATGGGAGCCACCAGAGTTTTTCTTTAAGAGGAAAGCCAGGCGTGCCATTCTCTGAAGTGGACATTATGTCATAGAAGACTTTCACAGTTGCAGATGGGCCATGAGAAATTGGATAATACAACAACTACAAGTGGCCTTCAGGCAGGACAGAGAAACAACATTCTGAGGAAGACTGAACAGATTGCTTACTCCCCAAACCTTCTTCATACAAACCATACATACTTCAGGCTCTTATAATCAAAATTTATATTCACTGTTATATTCTTCACTGTGAAGAAGAGTCCCAATTTGTGTTGAAAACACACACACACACACACACACACACACACACACACACACACCAATTGCCATTACTATCCAATCTGGACCTCTGTTTACAAATCTAAACAAATAACCAAAATCTTGTCACAAGTTTGGGAAAGTTAGCATGCTAGAGATTGAGTTGTGGACAAGACAAAGCCAAAGGATTCTTTACCTTTTTATAAAGCAAATGGAATCCCTAACAGTTTCCCTACAAGGCTTCTTCTCAGTGACAAGAATAATCCAAAGTTAAGCATTGGATGAGAAATCATATTAAGATAACTGAGGAGGCTAGTACATACCAAAATAACAAGCAAATAAATAAAATTATACTCTAGTGGGATTAATTTTATGCTGGAAGGTTTTGTATTTTAGCATTTTTACTAAATATTTGATGAACACTTTATTTTGGAGCTGAGGGACTTTACAACAGATTATGTAAAATTCCCAACATTTTACATCTTAAGCAAGCTCCATTTTTATCACCTGCATAGTTTTAAATTATTCTGTCTTTAGCACTGTATGTTTAAAGTAACAGCCATGCCTTCTGAAACCCTATTGCTAATGTCATTATACAACCAAACTGCATAATAACGGAATATAAAACATCTACACATGAATGCGAAAGTAGCATTAAAAAATAGGTCACTATTTTGACATGGGATAGGGTCATGATATATGGACTCAACAAAGTTAGAAAGCAAATCAATCAATGGTGAACTGAAAATGGAATTTCCTTACTGCCTGTTATATTTTCAGTAAATAAATCAGCTCTGTCAATTTTATCAGCAAATGTTTTGGCAACGTTATTTTTGAATTTAACCAACGAGAATTTTAACAAAGAGAACCTTAAGTATATGGGAATGTTAAAGCATTTAACCATTCAGGTTACAGATGACAGAGGAAGAAGTTGTGACATTGCACTAATTATTGATAATATTTCTTGATTCTTTAAAAAAGTATTTTCTACATTTCAGAATTATTAATTTGAGTAGTAAACCTCTAATATTAAGGAAGAACAACTAGTAACATGAGATATATTCAGTAAAAATATGTTATATTGCCTGTGTGTGCTATTTACCATTCCTATGTGCCCTTCCATGTATAGAACATCCATCTATCATAATGTAGATTACACTGTCTCCTCATAGCTGTTCTTCTAACCTGTATTTCCTACTAAATTACAGCTTCAAAAGAATAGGGGCATTGTATCCTCTAAATCCGGCATAATTCTTGGCACTTACTAGGTATTAAATAACTATTTCTAGAATAAATGAATAAACTTACTATGTAGCTATTATTTTAATCTCTTTCAACACTATATTCTGTTTAATCAAGTTCTATTTTTAGAGGACTTGGCTTTTCATGAATCTTTAATTCATACTATATAAATGTATTTTATTGCTCTCAATCAGGATATTATTTCATATTAAATTTATTTATTTTTTTTCTGTTTTGACTTCCCAGAATTTCATTTATCCACTTCTTAGAAATCTCAAATCTCATCTGCTTAATGCTTTAATTAATCTTTTTGATTCTTTTATGTGGAATAGACTTAAACTCTTTGGTTACCACGCATTTTATGAAAGTAATTCAACAACAGTTTTCACTTACATTTGAGATTAAATTTAGAAAAAATCAATGTTTTTCTGTATTTGATAATCAAAAAGAAAAGAGAAACTATATTTTCAGGTAGAGAGATACTTTGTGTGAATAAAAGTACATTAAAAATGTAGCATATTTCAAAATAGTATTATTGTTGTCACAGACAAGAATACCTTTTGGGAATAGCAGATACAGTTCTTGGCAGATTCCAGTCGGCCAACTTGAGAGCCATCCAAGCGCCCTTCCATGAATAAACTTTTATGGGAATACAGCCACAGATGTCACTTACATATTGTCTATGGCTGCTTTTTCTACAATGATGGAGTTGAGAGGTTCTGACAGAGATAAAATGACAGTGGAGAGGTTCTGACAGATAACCCATAAAGCATAACTCACAGAGCCTAAGATATATTCATTCTCTGGCCCTTTAAAGAAAGAATTAACAAACATCTGCTCTAGAGACAGATTTTCAAATGTTATTTGGCTTATAAATTATTTGAGAGTCTCTTAAAAATGCAGCTTCAGATTCACTCAGCCTGAGGAAGAGTCTGAAATTCTACATATTTATGAAACTGTGATATTTGTGGAAGTAAAATTCTAGAAGAGTGGCTCTAAACTCTGGCTGCACATTGGGACCTTTAAAAAGATGTTGGTATCTGTATGCATCAAAGATAAATTAAAACTCATTATTATGATGGTCCTCAGTAATCATTACCCTTTAAAAGCTTCTAGTGATTAGAGATAAGGGCAAATAGCATTATTAGAGGATTTAAATATGCTGTATCCAAATCCAGTAAGTTCATGACGGTTTGCTGTTTGGATGTCTCCAAAGGCTCACTAAGACTTTTTTTTTTTTAATTCAAGTATAAACATACAGTGTTATATTATTTTCAGGTGTATAATATAGTGATTCAGCAGTTCTATACATTTCTCAGTGCTCATCATAATGAGTGTACTCCAAATCCTTTTCACTTCTTTCATGCATTCCTCACCCATCCCCCCTCCAGCTTTTATTATGTTGAAGTATATTTCCTATAACCCTACTTTGTTGAGATATTTTATCATGAATGAATGTGGTTATTTGGCAAATGCTTTTTTCTACATCTATTGAGACGATTATATGGTTGTATCCTTTATCTGGCTAATGTGATGTATCATGTTTGAATTGTGAATATTGAATTACCTGTGCATCCATGGAATAAATCCCACTTAATCACAGTAAACGATTTTTTAAATGTTGGCTTCAGTTTGCTAATGTTTTATTGAAGATTTTTGCGTTTATGTTTATCAGAGATATTGACCTGTAGTGCCTTTTTTTTTTATAAAGTATCGGTTTTTGGTATCTGGGTAATGCTGGTCTCATAAAATAAATTTGAAATTTCCTCCCTTTTCTACTTTTTAGATTAGTTTGACAAAAATAGGGATTAAATCTTCTTTAAATGTTTGGTAGAATTTACCTTTGAATCTCTCTGGTTCTGTACTTTTATTTGTTGGGAAGTTTTTGTTTTTTTAAATTGTTGAGTCAATTTCATTGCTAATAATCAGTCTTTTCAAATTTTCTATTTTTTCCTGATTCAGTATTAGAAGGTTATGTGGTTTAGGGATTTATCTATCTCTTCTAAGTTGTCCAATTTTTTGCCATATAATATTCCATAGTTTTCTCTTATATCTTGTGTATTTCTCTGCTATCATTTGTTATTTCTCTTCCTTCATTTGTGATTTTATTTATTTGTGTCCTCTCCTTTTTTCCGTGAATCTGGGTAATTAAAGGTTTATAAATTTGTTGATCTTTTCAAAGACCTAGCTCCTGATTTCATTGATATGTTCTATTTTTTTTAGTCTCTATTTCATTTATTTCTGCTCTAATTTTTTTTTTTTTTTGGTAGAGAGAGAGAGAGAGAGAGAGAGAGAGAGAGAGAATGATTAATGGACGGGCAGAGAGAGAAAGAGAATCCCAAGCAGGATTTTCACTGTTAGCACAGAGCCCAATGTGGGGCTCGAACTCACCAGTTGTCAGATCATGACCTCAGCCGAAATCAAGAATTGGACCCTTAGCTGACTGAGCCACCCTGGTGCCCCTGCTCTGTTGTTTGTTATTTCCTACCTTCCACTGGTTTTGCGCTTTTTCTTCATTTTCTAGCTCCTTTAGTTGTAAGGTTAAGTTGTTTATTTTTTTTCTTTCTTCTTGAAGTAGGCCTGTATGGCTTTAATCTTTTCTCTTAAAACAACTTTTATTGCATCCCAATGATTTTGGAACATTGAGTTTTTATTTTCATTTGTCTCCATGTATTTTTTTCTTTTTTCAAGTTTTTATTTAAATTCCAGTTAAGTAACATACTGTACAATATTAGTTTCAGGTGTAGAATTTTGTGATTCATCACTTACATACAACACCCTATGCTGATCATTTCCATGTATTTTTTGAATTCCTCTTTGATTTCTTGGTTGACCCACTCATTGTTTAGTACCATGTTATTTAGCTTCCGTTTATTTGTGTCCTTTCAAGAATTTTTTCTTGTGATTGAATTTCATACCATTGTGGTTGAGAAAGATGCATGATATGATTTCAGTCTCTCTGAGTTCACTGAGATTTGTTTTGTGGCTTAACATGAGATCTGTTCTGGAGAATGTTCCATGTGCACTTGAGAAGACTGTATATTCCACCATCTTTGGTTGGAATGTCTGAATATATCTATTAATTACATCTGGTCCAATGTATTATTCAAAGCCACTGTTTCCTTGCTGATTTTCTGTCTAGATGATCTATCCACTGATAAAAGTGAGCTGTTAAAGTCCACTATTATTATTGTATTACTGTCAGTTTCTTTATTTATGTCTATTAATAGTTATTTTATGTATTTTTTATGCTTTCATATTGGGTACATAACTCTTTACTATTGTTTTATTCTTTTGTTGAATTGTCCCTTTATAATTATGTAGTGTCCTTCTTTGTCTCTTGTTATACTCTTTGTTTTAAAGTCTATTTTGTCTGATATAAATATTGCTACCCACCCCAGCTTTCTTTTTGCTTCCATTTGCATGGTACATCTTTTTCCATTATTTCACTTTCAATCTACATGTGTCTTTAAGTAAGAAGTGAATCCCTTATGGACAGTATGTAGATGGGTTTGCTTTTTTATTCATTCAGTCACCCTATGTCTTTTGATTGGAACATTCAGTCCATTTACATTCAGAGGAATTACTATTGGTAGGTACACACCAATTCCCATTTTGTTATAGTTATTTGTATAATTCTTCTCTGTTCCTTTCTTCTCTTGCTGTCTTCCCTGTGGTTTGATGGCTTTATTTAGTGATGTGCTTAGATTCTTTTCTCTTGATTTTTGGAATATATATTACAGGCTTTTGATTTGTGGTTACCATTGGTCTCATATTTAACATCTTATGCATAAATCAGTCTATATTAAATAGGTGGTCATTTCATTTTAAACCCATTCTGAAAGCACTAGATTTGTACTTGTTCCACCCATGCTTTATGTGTATGGTGTCACACTTTACATCATTTTATTTCATGAGTTTGATTGATTTGTGTAGATAAAAGTGATTTAACTACTTTTGTGCTTTAAATTCCATGCTGGTTTTATAAGTGATAATTTACTACTTTTATTATGTTTATATTTATTTGTGAATTTTTTTTCCTTTCCTCATGTTCTTACTTCTGACTATGGCCTTTTCTTTTCACTCAATAATTCCCTTTAATGTTTTTTTTTTTTAGGTTGGTTTAGTGGTGATGAGTTCTTTTAACATTCGTTTGTCTGTGAAACTGTCTCTCCTTCTATATTTTGAATTATATTCTTGCTGGGTAGAGTAACCTTGGTTGCAGATTTTTTCCTTTTAGCACTTTGAATATATCATGCTACTCTCTTCTGGCCAGCAAAGTTTCTACTGAAGAATCAGCTGATAGCCTTATGGTGTTTCCCTTGTATATAATATGTTTGTTCTCTCTCTCTCTCTCTCTCTCTCTCTCTCTCTCTCCTTGAGTTCTTCATTTCTTATTTGTTCTTTTTTTTAAATATTTTTATCTCTTTGTTGAAAGTCTCACTAAGATCCTCCAGTCAAGTAAGTATCTTTATTAACATTACTTTGAATTATTTATCAAGCATATTGTTTGTTTCCATTTCTTTTAGCTCTTTAAATGTTTGGTTTTAATATTTTAATATTTATTTAATTTTGAGAGAGAGGGAGAGACAGAGACAGAGAGAGAGAGAGGGAGAGAGAGAGAGAGAGAGAGAGAGAGGGAGAGAGAGAGAGAGAGAATGCAAGCAGGGAAGGGGCAGAGAGAGGGAGACAGAATCTGAAGCAGGCTCCAGGCTCTGAGCTGTCATCACAGAGCCAAACATGGAGCTCAAACTCTTGAACCATGAGATCATGACCTGAGCCAAGGTTGGATGCTCAACCAACTAAGCCACCCAGAATGCCCCTCTTTTAGCTCTTTTATGTGGTTTTGTCCTGTTATTTCATTTGGGACGTATTCCTCTGTCTCATTTTGTCTAATTCTTTGTGTTTGTTTCTATGTATTAGGAAAGTCAGTTATGTCTCCTGATCTTAAATGTAGTGGCCTTATGAAGAAGAGGTCCTGCAGTGTCCCGTAGCGTAATGTCTTCTGTTCATCAGAACCAGGCAGAAGTATCTACTTTGTGGGTTGCATTGGCCTTCTGTCCAGTCAGCTGCAACGGCCTGCTTTGTCTGTTGTGGCCTTGGTTTGGTCTCTGTCTTGTTCAGAGGGCAGTGTGGGGTCATTGTGGGCTTAGGATTAGGTGGTATTAACAGACCAGATGCCTACCCTCAGCCCATTTACTATGGCTGTGGTGGCACCAAACTGCAGAGCACTCTCCCGGCCTTATACCCTGGGTGGCTTTTGTTGGTGGGCAGGACTGGTAGGCTGGCCAGATGCCTACCAGGACTGTAGATGCACTAATAAGGATACTGTCTCTGCACTGCCAGTAAAATGCTTCAGATTCTGGGACTGTGAGTTTGTGGTTATCTTCCCTTTTCCTCAGGGCAGGAGTCACTTTGGAGTGGCACTGGTCCTTGCTAGGAAACAATGCAAGAATCACTTTGGAAGGACTCCTATAGTGGAGCAGACTGGATGGAGTGTGTTGGATGGGATGGACTTATGGGAGAATGTGGGGCAGAGTGTAAGCTGTGTTAGCAAGGTAGGTGGAAAGTGTTCTAGCTGTTTCCTGCAAGTGTTGTGCAGATTGTCTAGCCTAGGGTGGGAGGAGAGCCCTTTTGTTCTTGAGGTAGTCTGTTAAAGATCCCTGCCCTTCCAGCATGTTCTGGGATTAGTAAAGAAAGCTCTTTTACATATACCCCAGGTGCTTTTCAAACTGCCACTTCTCTGCTGTATGTCCAGGGGTTGTTTGTCATACTGTCTCTTTAAGGGCAGGGACTATTTCTTATTGCCCTTTGGCTTTCTCAGAGCCTAAACCTCCTGATTTTTTTTCAATATATGAAATTTATTGTCAAGTTGGTTTCCATACAACACCCAGTGCTCATTCCAAAAGGTGCCCTCCTCAATACCCATCACCCACCCCCTCCTCTCTCCCACCCCCCCATCAACCCTCAGCTTGTTCTCAGTTTTTAAGACTCTCTTATGCTTCGGCTCTCTCCCACTCTAACCTCTTTTTTTTTTCCTTCCACTCCCCCATGGGTTTCTGTTAAGTTTCTCAGGATCCACATGAGAGTGAAAACATGGTATCTGTCTTTCTCTGTATGGCTTATTTCACTTAGCATCACACTCTCCAGTTCCATCAATGTTGCTAAAAAGGGCCATATTTCATTCTTTCTCATTGCCACATAGTACTCCATTGTATATATAAACCACAATTTCTTTATGCATTCATCAGTTGATGGACATTTAGGCTCTTTCCATAATTTGGCTATTGTTGAGAGTGCTGCTATAAACATTGGGGTAGAAGTGCCCCTATGCATCAGTACTCCTGTATCCCTTGGATAAATTCCTAGCAGTGCTATTGCTGGGTCATAGGGTAGGTCTATTTTTAATTTTCTGAGGAACCTCCACACTGTTTTCCAGAGTGGCTGCATCAATTTGCATTCCCACCAACAGTGCAAGAGGGTTCCCGTTTCTCCACATCCTCGCCAGCATCTATAGTCTCCTGATTTCTTCATTTTGGCGACTCTGACTGGCGTGAGGTGATATCTGAGTGTGGTTTTGATTTGTATTTCCCTGATGAGGAGCGACGTTGAGCACCTTTTCATGTGCCTGTTGGCCATCTGGATGTCTTCTTTAGAGAAGTGTCTATTCATGTTTTCTGCCCATTTTTTCACTGGGTTATTTCGGGTATGGAGTTTGGTGAGCTCTTTATAGATTTTGGATACTAGCCCTTTGTCCGAAATGTCATTTGCAAATATCTTTTCCCATTCAGTTGGTTGCCTTTTAGTTTTGTTGGTTGTTTCCTTTGCTGTGCAGAAGCTTTTTATCTTCATAAGGTCCCAGTAGTTCATTTTTGCTTTTAATTCCCTTGCCTTTGGGGATGTGTCAAGTAAGAAATTGCTACGGCTGAGGTCAGAGAGGTCTTTTCCTGCTTTCTCCTCAAGGGATTTGATGGTTTCCTGTCTCACATTCAGGTCCTTTATCCATTTTGAGTTTATTTTTGTGAATGGCGTGAGAAAGCGGTCTAGTTTCAATCTTCTGCATGTTGCTGTCCAGTTCTCCCATCACCATTTGTTAAAGAGACTGTCTTTTTTCCACTGGATGTTCTTTCCTGCTTTGTCAATGATTATTAGTTGGCCATACGTCTGTGGGTCTAGTTCTGGGGTTTCTATTCTTTTCCCTTCGTCTATGTGTCTGTTTTTGTGCCAATACCATACTGTCTTGATGATTACAGCTTTGTAGTAGAGGCTAAAGTCTGGGATTGTGATGCCTCCTGCTTTGGTCTTCTTCTTCAAAATTACTTTGGCTATTCGGGACCTTTGGTGGTTCCATATGAATTTTAGGATTGTTTGTTCTAGTTTCGAGAAGAATGCTGGTGCAATTTTGATTGGGATTGCATTGAATGTGTAGATAGCTTTGGGTAGTATTGACATTTTGACAATATTTATTCTTCCAATCCATGAGCAGGGAATGTCTTTCCATTTCTTTATATCTTCTTCAATTACCTGCATAAGTTTTCTATAGTTTTCAGCATACAGATCTTTTACATCTTTGGTTAGATTTATCCCTAGGTGTTTTATGCTTCTTGGTGCAATTGTGAATGGGATCAGTTTCTTTATTTGTCTTTCTGTTGCTTCATTATTAGTGTATAAGAATGCAACTGATTTCTGTACATTGATTTTGTATCCTGCAACTTTGCTAAATTCATTTGTCAGTTCTAGCAGACTTCTGGTGGTGTCTATCATATTTTCCATGTATAATATCATGTCATCTGCCAAAAGTGAAAGCTTAACTTCATCTTTGCCAGTGTTGATGCCTTTGATTTCCTTTTGTTGTCTGATTGCTGATGCTAGCACTTCCAACAGTGTTAAAGAACAGCGATGAGAGTAGACATCCCTGTCGTGTTCCTGATCTCAGGGAAAAAGCTCTCAGTTTTTCCCCATTGGGGATGATGTTGGCTGTGGGCTTTTCATAAATGGCTTTCATGATATTTAAGTATGTCCCTTCTATCCCGACTTTCACGAGGGCTTTTATTTTTTTTAATTTTTTTTTTAATTTATTTTTTTAATTTTTTTTTTCAACGTTTATTTTATTTTTGGGACAGAGAGAGACAGAGCATGAACGGGGGAGGGACAGAGAGAGAGGGAGACACAGAATCGGAAACAGGCTCCAGGCTCCGAGCCATCAGCCCAGAGCCCGACGCGGGGCTCGAACTCACGGACCGTGAGATCGTGACCTGGCTGAAGTCGGACGCTTAACCGACTGCGCCACCCAGGCGCCCCTCACGAGGGCTTTTATTAAGAAACGTTGCTGAATTTTGTCAAATGCCTTTTCTGCATCGTTTGACAGGATCATATGGTTCTTATCTTTTCTTTTATTAATGTGATGTATCACATTGATTGATTCACGAATGTTGAACCAGCGCTGCATCCCAGGAATGAATCCCACTTGATCATGGTGAATAATTCTTTTTATATGCTGTTGAATTCGATTTGCTAGTATCTTATTGAGAATTTTTGCATCCATATTCATCAGGGATATTGGCCTGTAGTTCCCTTTTTTTACTGGGTCTCTGTCTGGTTTAGGAATCAAAGTTAATACTGGCTTCATAGAATGAGTCTGGAGGTTTTCCTTCCGTTTCTATTTTTTGGAATAGCTTGAGAAGGATAGGTATTATCTGTGGTTTAAACGTCTGGTAGAACTCCCCTGGGAAGCCATCTGGTCCTGGACTCTTATTTGTTGGGAGATTTTTGATGACTGATTCAATTTCTTCGCTGGTTATGTGTCTGTTCAAGCTTTCTATTTCCTCCTGATTAAGTTTTGGAAGAGTGTGGGTGTTGAGGAATTTGTCCATTTCTTCCAGGTTGTCCAGTTTGTTGGCATATAATATTTCATAGTATTCCCTGGTAATTGTTTGTATCTCTGAGGGATTGGTTGTAGTAATTCCATTTTCTTTCATGATCTTATCTATTTGGGTCATCTCCCTTTTCTTTTTGAGAATCATGGCTAGAGGTTTGTCAATTTTGTTTATTTTTTCAAAAAACCAACTCTTGATTTCGTTGATCTGCTCTACAGTTTTTTTAGATTCTATATTATTTTTGCTCTGATCTTTATTATTTCTCTCTTCTGCTAGATTTAGGCTGTCTTTGCTGTTCTGCTTCTATTTCCTTTAGGTGTGCTGTTAGATTTTGTATTTGGGATTTTTCTTGTTTCTTGAGATAGGCCTGGATTGCAATGTGTTTTCCTCTTAGGACTGCCTTTGCTGCATCCCAAAGCATTTGGATTGTTGTTTTTTCATTTTCATTTGTTGTCATATATTTTTTAATTTCTTCTCTAATTCCCTGGCTGACCCACTCATTCTTTAGTAGGGTGTTCTTTAACCTCCATGCTTTTGGAGGTTTTCCAGACTTTTTCCTGTGGTTGATTTCAAGCTTCATAGCATTGTGGTCTGAAAGTATGCACGGTATGATTTCAATTCTTGTATACTTATGAAAGGCTGTTTTGTGACCCAGTATGTGATCTATCTTGGAGAATGTTCCATGTGCACTCGAGAAGAAAGTATATTCTGTTGCTTTGGGATGCAGAGTTCTAAATATATCTGTCAAGTCCATCTGATCCAACGTATCATTCAAGGGTGTTGTTTCCTTACTGACTGTGTGTCTCGATGATCTATCCATTTCTGTAAGTGGAGTATTAACGTCCCCTGCAATTACCACATTCTTATCAATAAGGTTGCTTATGTTTGTGAGTAATTGTTTTATATATTTGGGGGCTCCTGTATTCAGCTCATAGACATTTATAATTGTTAGCTCTTCCTGATGGATAGACCCTGTGATTATTATATAATGCCCTTCTTCATCTCTTGTTACAGCCTTTAATTTAAAGTCTAGTTTGTCTAATATAAGTATGGCTACTCCAGCTTTCTTTTGACTTCCAGTGGCATGATAAATAGATCTCCATCCCCTCACTCTCAATCTGAAGGTGTCCTCAGGTCTAAAATGAGTCTCTTGTAGACAGCAAATAGATGGGTCTTGTTTTTTTATCCATTCTGATACCCTGTGTCTTTTGGTTGGCGCTTTTAGCCCATTTACATACAGTGTTATTATAGAGAGGTACGGGTTTAGAGTCATTATGATGTCCATGGGTTTCATGCTTGTAGCGATGTCTCTGGTACTTTGTCTCACAGAGTCCCCCTTAGGATATCTTGTAGGGCTGGTTTAGTGGTGATGAATTGGTTCAGTTTTTGTTTGTTTGGGAAGACCTTTATCTCTCCTTGAATTCTAAATGACAGACTTGCTGGATTCTCGGCTGCATATTTTTTTTTCTGTTCATCACATTGAAGATCTCCTGCCATTCCTTTGTGGCCTGCCAAGTTTCAGGAGAGAGATCGGTCCCGAGTCTTATAGGTCTCCCTTTATATGTTAGAGCACGTTTATCTCTAGCTGCTTTCAGAATTGTCTCTTTATCCTTGTATTTTGCCAGTTTCACTATGATATGTTGTGCAGAAGATCGATTCAAGCTGAAGGGAGTTCTCTGTGCCTCTTGGATTCCAATGCCTTTTTCCTTCCCCAGATCCAGGAAGTTCTCAGCTATGATTTCTTCAAGTACACCTTCAGCACCTTTCCCTCTCTCTTCCTCCTCTGGAATACCAATTATGCGTAGATTATTTCTCTTTAGTGCATCACTTAGTTCTCTAATTTTCCTCTCATAGTCCTGGATTTTTTTATCTCTCTTTTTCTCAGCTTCTTCTTTTTCTATAATTTTATCTTCTAGTTCACCTATTCTCTCCTCTGCCTCTTCAATCCAAGCTGTAGTTGTCTCCATTTTATTTTGCAACTCGTTGATAGCATTTTTTAGCGCCTCCTGGCTGTTTCTTCATCCCTTGATCTCTGCAGCAAGAGATTCTCTGCTGTCCTGTATACTGTTTTCAAGCCCAGCGATTAATTTTATGACTATTATTCTAAATTCACTTTCTGTTATATTATTTAAATCCTTTTTGATCAGTTCATTAGCTGTTGTTATTTCCTGGAGATTCTTCTGAGGGGAATTCTTCCGTTTGGTCATTTTGGAGAGTCCCTGGCGTGGTGAGGACCTGCAGTGCACTTCCCCTGTGCTGTGGTGTATAACTGGAGTTAGTGGGCGGGGCCGCAGTCCGACCCGATGTCTGCCCCCAGCCCACTGCTGGGGCCACAGTCAGACTGGTGTGTGCCTTCTCTTTCCCTCTCCTAGGGGTGGGATTCACTGTGGGGTGGCGTGGCCCATCTGGGCTACCTTACACACTGCCAGACTTGTGGTGCTGGGGATCTGGTGTATTATCTGGGTGGATCGGCAAGGTGCACAGGGGCGGAAGGGGCAGGCTCAGCTCGCTTTTCCTTGGGAGATCTGCTTCGGGAGGGGCCCTGGGGCACTGGGAGGGAGTCAGACCCACTGGAGGGATGGATCTGCAGAAGCACAGAGTTGGGTGTTTGCGTGGTGCAAGTTCCCTGGCAGGAACTGGTTCCCTTTGGGATTTTGGCTGGGGATGGGCGAGGGAGATGGGCGAGGGAGATGGCGCTGGCGAGCGCCTTTGTTCCCTGCCAAGCTGAGCTCTGTCTTCCGGGGCTCAACAACTCTCCCTCCCGTTATCCTCTGGCCCTCTAGTTCTCCGAGCAGAGCTGTTAGCTTATAACCTTCCAGATATTAAGTCCCGCTTGCTGTCAGAACACACTCCATCTGGCCCCTCCGCTTTTGCAAGGCAGACTTGGGGGCTCTGCTTGGCCAGCGGGCTGCCCCTCTGCCCCTGCTCCCTCCCGCCAGTCCGTGTAGCACGCACCTCCTCGCCACCCTTCCTACCCTCTTCCGTGGGCCTCTCGCCTGCGCTTGGCTCCAGAGACTCCGTTCTGCTAGTCTTCTGGTGGTTTTCTGGGTTATTTAGGCAGGTGTAGGTGGAATCTAAGTGATGAGCAGGACGCGGTGAGCCCAGTGTCCTATGCCGCCATCTTCCCCAGGTCTCCACTGATTTTTAAAGTACTCAGAATTAAGCCCTGATGGCTTTCAAAATCTAATATCATGGGACTTATCCCCTGTCTGGGGTGCCTGGTGTGGGATCTGCTCTTCTCCCTTCTCTGTGCTTGTGGTGTTCCTCCTATTTGTTGTTAGTCTCACTGGGAGTTTGGTTGCCAACTGGGTCTCTGCCCTTCCTACAATTTTTAATGTGACCTCATCTGTATGGTTAACTGTGAAAGGTCTGTTCTGCTTTTCTCTTGGTCGTTTTCTGTGTTGAATACACTGATACAGCTATTATCTAGGTATTTTCATGGGACCAGGTGAGCTTAGGATCATCCCATTCTGCGATCTTCCTAGAAGTTCAAGAGAACTTCTAATGGGAGCAATGAAGAGTTTCCAAGGTAGAAAAATTATGATCAAACAAAAGTCACTAACGTCATGCCTGCTTTTAAGCATGTCCACCCACCACAGGGAAGCCCAAAATATACCATTCTTACACCTGAGGTATAGTAAATAAAGAGTTAAAGGCTGTTGCCATTTCCTTCCTTGATCCCTATATCCAACGAGTAATTATTTTCCCTAAGTTTAAGCACTTTTAGAATGCTCATCAATATCATCACCTAATTGAGTGGATAAAAGAAGAATCCAGATACATTATTTTGCTTGCATAAGTACCAAATGTCCTGACACAGTTTATTTTTTTTTAAGTTAGTTAGTTAGTTAGTTTGTTTGTTTATTTATTTATTTATTTATTTAGAGAGAGAAGAGAGCACATGGCCTGGAGAGGGGGAGAGAGAGGGAGAGAGAATCCCAAGCAGGCTCTGTGCTGTCATTGCAGAGCCTGATGCAGGGCTCAGTTTCAGGAACCATGAATTCATGACCTGAGCTGATATCAAGAGATGGATGCTTGATGAACTGAACCACCCAGGTGCCCCGTGAACACAATTATTTTGACTAGATTTTTAGTGATTTCCAATGTTTTCACATATTGACAATTTTAGGGTAGTATCTTTTTTAAATATGGTAGACCCCCTGTATCTGATTCTTATTATCCCCATTTCATTATTGGAGAATAATAGTCATTGCCATTTGGGGTAGATAAGGTAAATTCCAGGTTTCCATGGACTAAAATTACAGTGAAGAATAAGTACTGAAATGGGAGCAAAATAAAATATTTCAACTGAAAAGCAAGAATGATATGAACTAACAGTCATTTTGAAGAGAGATTGACTAACACTGTAAATAAAAGAGGGATATGGTTTACACCTGAAGAATTTGCACTGATGAAGCACACAGACCGAAAAGGTAAGTCAAATCAGAGGTCACATATAGATAAATAACATGAGAGCCAAAGTGAATTATGAGTGCAAGGAACTGAAAAGATCAAAAAGAAGTGGAAAAAAAAACTACGTTGCATTAATATACTACTTTGGTTCTTTCAGAAATTCCAAGTAGTAAAAAATCAGGGTGACAGAGAACTGTATACTTACAAAACACTGAAAATGTTTTACAGCTTCATTTCAGAGATATCTTCCATGCAGCCTTGTATAAGTTATTATAAGAAGGTTAATCATTTCCCATGAGTATAGTTAATAGCACACCTTTGTGTTTTTCTAAATGTGTGTGGATGTATACTTGCATGCTAGCACAAAGCAATGGTATTATTAAAATATACTATTGTAGTAATTATTTATTTATGTGTGCTTACAATATGTCTGGCAGCTTTTTCAGTGTTTAACAAGTGTCATCTCACATGGTTGTCACCATTCTGAAGTATTCACATAAGAAAACTAAGGATTGGAGATGTTTTATAAAAATGTTAGTCACTCACAAAGTGGATAAGACAGGCTTTAAAATAAGGCTAAGAGTCTCCAAAGCTTGTAATCCTAATCACCATGCTCTGTGACTACAAACACACAATAGATATGTCTTGATTCTACATTGTTGATGTCAAATTTTAACTTAGTGGAAGTTAAAAAAAAAGAATATCACAGAATTATGAGTAGTCAATATACTCTTATTATTCTTTATTCTTTTGTATTTTTATTTTATTTATTTAAAAGGTTATTTATTTATTTTGAGGGCGCCTGGGTTGCTCAGTGGATTAAGCATCTGACTTTGGCTCAGGTCATGATCTCATGGTTTGTGAATTTGAGCCCCACTTTGGGCTCTGTGCTGACAGCTCAAAGCCTGGAGTCTGCTTCAGATTCTGTATCTCCCTCTCTCTGTGCCCCTCCCCCACGCACTCTCTTAAAAATGAATGAAAACATTAAAATTTTTTTCAAAAAAGGTTATTTATTTTGAGAGACAGAGAGAGAGCAGGGGAGGGACAGAGACAGGGAGAGAGAGCTCGATACCACAACAGCGAGATCACAACCTGAGCTGAAATCAAGAGTCAGATGCTTTACTGACTGAGCTACACAGGCTCCCATGATATGTATTTTTAAGGTAGAACTTTATGAAAAGTAAAATGTCCAATTTACTTAAATTTCATCTAATTTTAATGAAATAATCATTGCATTCAGCATTATCCTAGTACTAATTAAAGATCCTGATCCTATGAGAAGATTAGGTAGTGAAAAATATACCTTTTTCCTTCCCCCTTTGATCTTGTTCTAGTAAGTGAGAAAAAGCAGTTACACTTGTAAGTTATTTTCACCTCAGTGCTTTTAGCAACAGTTGATAATAGAGTATAAGTTAAATTCCTTACATAAGTTCTGTTATCTAATTGTTAGTGACCAGCCTAAATGAAATTTCAACTTTGGGTTTTAAAGTGTGTTTTACATTTTCTCACATGTATAGCTGGATGCTATATGTTTATCTGTTTTGCAAGTTTGTTGAAAAATAAAAGTCTATTTTTATATCATTTAAATTGGAAGTAAAATTTTAATTTACCTAAAATAGCACTTTTAACTTGAGCAAGCAAAATACTAAAGAGAAATTTGTGATAATTTTATCGGCTTTACCTTTCATATAATTGTAGATAAGATTGAAGATATCTAAAAATAAAACTCAAAACATGGCTTTCCATGCAGAAAATATTTCTGGGTAAAATTAAAATAATTTAAATCTAGAGGATAATCTCATTGCTAAAGTTCATGGTTTTATTTAATGTTAATTATGTATTTATAACTGCAGTATTCTCTATTGCTATTGTAACAAAATACCATATACTTATTGCTTAGATCAACACATTTATTATTTTACAATGCTGTAGTTTAGAAGTCTAACACTTGCCTTACTGATCCACATCAAGGTATTAGCAAGGTTTGTTCCTTTATGCAGGAACTAAAATTCTTTGGCTCTTGGACTAAAATTGTTTCCTTTCCCTTTCCAGCTTATAGAAGTGGCTCATATTCCTGAGCTCATGGCCCTTTCTTCCATCTTTGAAGCCAGCAATGTTACATCTATCTGTGATTTATTTTTATAGTCCTATCCTGATTCCCCTTCTGTCCCATTCTTACACTAAGGGAAACTTGTGATTATACAGTGCAGAGGTAGATAGTACAGGATAATCTCTCTATTTTAAGGCCAGCTGATAAGCAAATTTATTTCTGTTTCCTATCTTAATTCTCCTTTGCCAGTAAGATATACAGAGTGTCCAAGGATTAGGGTGTGGACATCTTTAAGGACCATAATTCTGCCTACCACAAGAACTTACCATTGATTTTAACTTAATCATTATTGATTTTAGATTATCTGGTGTCATTAATTTTTCTATTTTATTTTTATATGTAGTTGATCCATAAATATTCAATTAGTGGCATATTTAGTGATAAAACAGGATAAATATAGATTTAATGAATGTCACTTGTATGATCTTCTCTTTTCCCTCTGGACCTCTATATCAATTAATTTTGAAAATACATTTAACAATGCCCAGGGCAGGTAAATAAGGAGCATTTCACAGGAGTCTTACCTCAGTGGGGAAGGAGTTGAGATAACCTATAGACCAAGTTTGCTGAAGTGCTTCTATTGGCAAAATGTATATGTGGGCCAGGGTCGGAAGGTGCAGAGAATGCATTTTGGGAAAATTAAACATATTAATGGGATAATTGATTTTGAATTATCATTTAAGCTAGTCTAAGTTAATTTATGAGCTAAATGTTTTACTAATAATCAAAAGGAGAGAAATTATAAATACAAGTACTAGCATCCAACCAGCTAGCATCTTTCACAGACCACTCCAGATATTCTGAAGAAACTCGGAAGGCTAGAGAGACCCCACTGGCTACTCTCTGAGAACTTGTGTATAAACTGGCAAAAACACAGGCACATGTGCAGTATGAAATGTGGAAAATGGTCAGTTTGTGCAGAGTCATCATGTCATGGGTAGCCATCTAGGAGAGACCTATTCCAGTATGTCTCTTATTTCTATTTGAGAGATTGAATTGGTCTAGCAAAGTTTCCCATTGCCTTCATATGCAGGGACATTTAAGCTGCCTAGAAAACTGGAGCAGACCAGAATTTGTGTATAGGTCCGAGCCATGGTGGATTCCAGTATATCAGGTATCATGTGAGATGTTTTTTCTTAGTATTCCAGCTGTTTTTTATTCTTAAGGCTGTTCTCTTTCAGATGTTTTCAAGTGCCTCTAGTTTCAGGGTCCCGTCACACATTCTACTCTACTCTTAACTTCTGCCTTTTTCAGTATACTTCTTCCTTTGACTTGATTAGAATTTGTGACTCTGTTGTGGCCTGGAGCACTGCAACATTAGATATCCCAAAGTCCATTTGTGTCTGGAGACAAAATAGATAGCCAAGTAGCACACATCACTGGTGGTACATTGCTTGCTGAATAAGCAAGCATCTTATCACTACATCTTTTCAGAGTATGGAGCTGAGGAGATAGTAACCCTCACAGTACACACATCTTGAAATAAAAGAAGTCCTATAAAAACACAACCTGGAGTGGGAAAATTCACCCAAAAGATTTAGACCCAAATCATAATCTGAAAAATTATTACACTTTAACAGTTTAAATTAGAAAACAAAACAAAACCCTCTGAGCCTCCAGGCAAACAAATAAACAAAAAGACAAACTTACAAAAGAGCCAATATAAAAATACAGTCATGTTGATATGCTTTTCATAAGGTTCAGTGATATAAAACAGAGGAACCATATCTCATAAATACTCAAGGAAAGAAAATATGTGCCAAGGATTGACTGTCTAGCTGCCCAGCCTTCGCTATAATAAGGCAACTAAAAATTTAGCCATGTAAGAATGTAGAAAATATTGTACCCCTTGAGTGCTTCCAAAAAGAGAAAGTTTTCAGAAGAAAATCTCCTTAAATAAGATCAGTCCTACATAGGTTCAGTGGAAAATTATACAGAAGTTCAGGTAATCCCAATCTATTTAAATTGTTTGATATATAAAAATGCATTTTAAAACCTATTATATTAACACATTAAAAACACTCTTTCCCATTAATACTAAAAATTATTTCAAATAATATGTATTCATGCTAAAAACACTCAGTAAGATTAAATAGATACTTTCCTTTTTTTTTTTTTTTTTTTTTTTTTTTTTATTTTTATTTTTCTTTGAGAGAGCGAGAGAGAAGAAACGGGAGGGGCAGATGGAGAGAGAGAATCTAAGCAGGCTACATACCCAAAACAGAGCTCAACTTGCGGGGCTTGATCTCAGGACCATGAGATCATGACCTGAGCCTCGGGAGCTTAACTGACTGAAACACTTGGGCACTTCTAGGTGGATACTTTCTTAATTTGACACATATATGTATGTGAGAATGTTTGTGTGTTGTGTATGTTGTTCCTAAAAAGCAACACCTTATTGGAGAAAATGAGACATTCTCTCTAAATAGAGGAAAAGGCAAAAATTTACACTATTGTTTGGGGAGAATTTTCCAAGATAATTATAGAAGAGAAGAAAAAATTAAATAAACTACTGGTAAAAGAATACTAAAACCTGCCACTATCCAAGATGATATGCCTGAAAAAGAAACATTAAAATGTACTATAAACAATAAGAGAATCCAATTAGGTAACATTTTATTTAATAACAATTAGTTGCCTTCATATATATAGATAATAATTAGTAGAAAATTTTAGTAGAAGATAAAACCTATGCAAAATATAAATTCATAGGAGGTAATTAAGAAGCAGGTAAAATAATATTATAAAGTTGTTGTAATTAAAACATTATGGTACTAGTACAAATATTGACACAGATCAATAGAACAGAATAGAAAACCCAGTAATAAACTATACAGTCAATATATCTTTTACAAAGCAGAACAGAGTATTCAATGGGAAAAAGACAGTCTCCTCAACAAATGGTGTTGAGAAAACTATACAGCAACATGCAAAAGAATGACACTGGACCACTTTCTTATACCATACACAAAAATTAATTCAAAATGGATTAAGGACCTGAATGTGAGATCTGAAACCATAAAACTTCTAGAAGAGAACACAGGCAGTAACCTCTTTGACATTGGCCATAGCAACTTTTTTTCTAGATATGTCTTCCAGATATGTCTTCTAGATATGAGATGAGGGAAACAAAAGGAAAAATAAACTATTGGGACTACATCAAAATAAAAACCCTGTATAGTAAAGGCAATAGTAAACAAAACTAAAAGGCAACCTACTGACTGGGAGAAGGTATTTGCAAATGACATATCCAATAAAGGGTTAGTATACAAAATCTGTAAGGAACTTAACAAACTCAACACCCCAAAAAATAAATAAACCAATTTAAAATGGGCAGAAGCCAGGGCGCCTGGGTGGCTCAGTCGGTTACATGTCTGACTTTAGCTCAGGTCATGATCTTGCGGTCCGTGAGTACAAGCCCTGTGTTGGGCTCTGTGCTGATGGCTCAAAGCCTGGGCCTGTTTCAGATTCTGTGTCTCCCTCTCTATCTGACCCTCCCCCGTTCATGCTCTGTCTCTCTCTGTCTCAAAAATAAATAAACATTAAAAAAAAATTTTAAAAATGGTCAGAAGCCTAGAAAATAATTAGTGAAACAGTTATACAAAGTGATATAAACAAAAGGATATAAAATTTCAAAGGCCCATATAAGGAGGACACATGTGGCTTGAAAGAACTCCTTACCATTGTACAAAGGTGAGAATATAATTTACTAAAGAATTTTCTATTTATAATATTTGATACTATTTTAATACCTAAAGAAGACTATTTGAAACTAAAAACACATACAAATATTCATATAAGTGTAGCTATTAGAAATAATTGTAGCTCACACAAGAGGTAAGTTGTGTTGTTTCATTGTATTTTTACAGAAAGAAAGGAAGGAATGAAAAGAAAAAAGTAAAAAAGAAAAAAAGAAAAGAAAAAAGAAAGAATGAAGGAAGGAAGAGGAAGGAAGGGAGAAAGAAGAAAGGAAAGAAAGAAAGAAAGAAAGAAGGAAAGAAAGAGAAAAGAAAGAAAAAGAAGGAAAGAAAAGAGGAAAGAAGAGAAAGGCAAGGAAGGAAAGAAGGAAAAGGGAAGGGGAAGGAAATGGAGGGTCAGGGAAGTGAAGGGAGGAAAGGAAAAGAAGGAAGGAAGGAAGAAATTAGGTGGGGGAGAACTAAGTGAAAGAAAGTTCATGAATTAGTCAATTTTTTTGTAGGGAGTAGGGTCTGCCATTTAAAGAGTGCCTACAAAATTTAGACTCTTAGGTCTAGATAAATCAAGATTGCTCTACATATACTTTAATAGACATGCCTTCCCCTAATAAAAAAAGTCAGAAAAAATAAGGGGACAGACACATCTATGTTTATTCATCAAATTTATTCTCAAATCTAGAGCATTAGAAAGTTTGATAGAAGAAATTTAAAATCCATTCAAAGGAATATGTTTTTCATATGTCATACAATTGTCTTTTTATTTCTTTCAGCCATTTATTTTTCTTTACAGTTTGGGCTCAATGCAAATCAATGCCATAACATGAGAAGCCACTATGAATCAAAACCTAAATACACAAACATAGTACACAATCCAAAGTAAATGTATAGCATCCAGGTGTGAAATCAAATGGAATATTCATTCACACACACAGTTGCTTGTCTCTTGGATGTCGTTGTTCCGGTGTAGGTTCCTAAAGATGGAAAAGATGACTTTGGTTATCAAGACTACTGTGGCCATGGTAGATAATGGAATGTCTAAGCATCAGTGTGTACAAAAGATGTTAGAATGTCTATTTTTAATAAGCTTTCTGTGCATCAAGGCAGTTGTGAAAAGATTTATTTTCCAAAATCAAGCCCACTTTAGGCTTAGAACCAAATTATAACTATCTAAAATTATTGACCAACAGGAAGTGTTGCAAATATGACTATTCTGATTCAGAGTTTAAAAACGTAAAGTACTGATACAAAGAGTATAAAAGTCTATCTGAATTTAAGGTAAGTGAGCTTCCAGTCTTCACTTCCCAGAAACTTGATTTATAATTTTGGCTCCTACACATATTTTGCCTGTTTAATGTCAAGATTTTTCAATTTTACCTTCAAAACTGATCTTTTTTAAAAAAAATTTTTTAACGTTTATTTATTATTAAGAGACAGAGAGAGACAGAGCATGATCAGGGGAGGGGCAGAGAGAGGAGGAGACAGAATCCAAATCAGGCTCCAGGCTCCCAGCTGTCAGCACAGAGCCCGACGTGGGGCTCAAACTCACAAACTGTGAGATCATGACCTGAGCTGAAGTTGGATGCTTAACTGATTGAGCCACCCAAAACTGATAATTTTAAAAATTGTAAACAGTAAGTAATTTTCCTGCAGAGACAGGGGAGGCTAAGCTTATAAATGGCATGAAAATTAAGCCAGGCCAGAGAATGCAGTCACTAGGATCAGGGAAATGAAGTACTGGGCTGAAATAAATCAAACTCCATAGTGAAACAACAACAACAAAAAAGGTAATTTCCTTTTCTTTTTGACTCAAAGAAAATTGTTTAGTTTATAGTGTAGATCATAGGAAAGAAAAAGGAGAGGGCAAGGGAGCTGGTCCAGGATGGTAGTGTAGGAACACACTGAACTCACCTTCTCCCACAGACAAATCAAATCTACACATACATACAGGGCAGCTCCTTCTAAAGAAGAGAGGAGGGTCCTGGGTAGCTCAGTTGGTTAAACATCCCACTCTTGATTTCGGCCTTGCTTGGGATTCTCTCTCCCCCTTTCTTTCCTTTTTTTTTTTTTTTTTTAATGTGTTATCTCCTTTTCTTGTTCTTTTTTGTTTTTTAAATGTTTTTATTTATTTTTGAGACAGAGAGAGAGTGCGAGTGGTGGGGGGGGTGGGCAGAAAGAGAGGGAGACACAGAATCCCAAGCTGACTCCAGCCTACAGTCTGTCAGGACAGAGCCCAAGGACTCAGGGCTGGAACTAGGAACTGCAACTGGGAGATCATGACCAGACCTGAGCCAGTCTATGCTTAACCTACTGATGCATGGTCCGTAGCCAGTAAGTAAGAATAATTGAAGAATAATTGACATACAATAACCTCTCTCTCCCTTTCTCTCTGTCCCTCCCCTGGTCACATGTGCTCTCTCTCTTTCTCTCTCTCTCTCTCGAAATAAATAAATAAACATTAAAAAAAATAAACGTAAGAACTGAGAACTGATTGAACAGCTTCCCTACAACAGATGATAGAAGGAACACTTAAAGAAGGATCAGAGAAGGGGAAGATACAGGGGATGGGCAATATAAGTGAAGAGGATTAACAGCTACAATCTCACAGTCATAAAATCATTAAGTCATGGGGATGTAAGGTATACCATTACATATATTCAGTAACTTTGTATGGTTACAGATGGTCACTAGACTTATCATGGGGATCATTTTGTAATGTATAAACATATCAAAGCACTATGATGCACAACCTGAAACTAATAGGTTATTATATGTCAATTATTCTTGAATATAAAAAAAAGAGAGAGAAGAAAAAGGAAATTAACATTGAGAATGTGTCTTAATGCCTAGACCATCCCACAAAGATATAATAATAGAAAGACTTCAGTCTTTCTAATTAGATAAAGGAGAGTTTTAATCTCATATTCTTGCTTATTGGCTATGTAGCTCTGAACAATTTTCATAACCTCACTGAACTTCACTTGTCCCCTATGAAAAATCAGAGTGAAACCAACTGATGCATGGGTTCGAGTGAACACAAAAGATGACTAAATGAAAAACTTAACAGGTGGTAGTTTGGTAATAAATAAACATCACAATGTAACAGTAAACTTTTTTACTTTAACATGGGAGTCACAAACATAAAGTGGTGTTGCGTTCCATTAAAAAAAAAATAGAGATTCCTAGAATACATTTGACTTGTTTAGTGCTTTTGGCGAGTTTTCAAATTCCTTAGTCTCCTTTAATTAGTTTCTTATAGCAATTATAGGAGGTGGACCAGAACAGGAATTGTCATTCTTGTTTTTACAAATGAATAGGCTTAAGAAAATTAAGTCACATACCAAAGATTGCAGAGTGGTTAAGGGGAGCTCGGACTTAGTCTTTTGATTTCATAACTCACCCTGTTTAAATGTGTAATATCTATGTACTGGACATCAGCACTGTTAAAATACTCTCCTGTTTACTTTGATTTTCTTAAATCAGTCCATGGAGATACCACACAAGTTATCATTCTTATGAAACTAATCTAGACATCTTTTCTTTTAATGTTTATTTTTGAGAGAGAGTGTGTGAGCTGTGCAGGTGAGGGACAGAGAAAGAGGGAGACAGAGGACCCAAAGTGGGCTCCATGCTGACAGCAGAGAGCCCAGTGAGGGACTCAAACCCAGGAACCGTGAGATCATGACCTGGGCTTAAGTCAGATGCCTAACCGACAGAGCCACCCAGGTGCTCCTCATGTAGACATCTTTAATCTATCTTCCTCTTCTTATGAGAAGTTTTTCTTAGTGACTTGGTGTTTAAAATGTTCCTGTTCTGTTTTGAGTAATAATTTTATCTTTGGCTACCATAATGCAGTTCTTGTAGCAACTTCAGGAAAAACAAATTAATGAATTATGTAATTAGTAATTACATACTTAATTTAGTTTATTCGTATGGTTTTAAACTATTTTGATTTAATTTTAAACTGATTAACTAATTTGACCTAATTTAAATTAATTTAAATTAGTTATTAGTATGGTTTAATAAATGACTAGTCCTCTACTGAGATGCTGAATCCAACTAACCTAAAACAAAAATATTAATTCCCATGAGTTAAATACCAAAATAAACATTGGTCCATGAACTGTCACTCAGCTAAAATGTACAGCTCCTTTTTGTTTTGTTGAGGCCTTCAGAACCAAAGTAAGAGGAGAAATGGGCAATAAGTGTATGTATGTGCTCATTTCATTTAATAGAATTTTGGATTATTTTATGATCTTAAAATTTACACTGAAACTTAAATACTTTCCTTTTTTACCATAGTGTAAAAACTTAATAGTTAAAAAAAAACTAGAAAAAACATGAAGATTAGAAAAAATAACCCTCAAGAAGGACAAAATCCTTTAAGTGGATGATATAGTTCCAAAAATGAAACTCCTCTCCTAGGTAATAGGTAAGGCAAAATGCTATTTCTAAGAGGAGGAATCATTCATTGGACAGTTATGGGGAGATTGAAACCAAGAGTTTATATGTGGTTAAACAAAGCATTAATTTCTTCTTGAGCTTTTTTAATTTAAAATGTTCTAATAGGCTTAGAAAGAAATCTTAAAGAAAGGTATTAAGTTAAAAACAACGACAACAACTATGCAAACAAAACATATTTCTTTTTTTTTTATTTTTTATTTTTTTTTATTATTTTTGAGACAGGGAGAGACAGAGCATGAACAGGGGAGGGTCAGAGAGAGGGAGACACAGAATCTGAAACAGGCTCCAGGCTCTGAGCTGTCAGCACAGAGCCCGACACGGGGCTCGGACTCACGGACCGAGAGATCATGACCTGAGCCGAAGTCGGCCACTTAACCGATTGAGCCACCCAGGCGCCCCCAAAACATATTTCTTAAGCTCATTCTATCCTTTTAAGTAGAGAGAAAAAAGAATGTAACAAATGACATTTACTTTCCTTTGCAGCTACATATTATGTATGAATATAAGCTCTAAATTCCTGTCAGTGGCAACAGACTTCATTATTTTACTCTTAATAAAAACAATTGATCGATATAAAATTTAATATGCACAAAATAAAGTTTCTTGAGAAAACTATAATATCTGTACATAAAAGTGTGAAAACACTGAAGAGGTGTCAGATAGGATTCTATGTAACTCATACCATATTTTATAATACTATAACTAAGGTATTGAAATATAATTATAATATAATATAAATATTAGGTAGATAGTAATGGTAACTAAATTTTAAAATGTCTGTGAAACTCAGAATTTTAGAAACATACCTGTTTACTAAGATAATTGGGAAATACATAGAAGCTAAATTTGTTTGTTAGATCTAATATGTTGATTTATTTAAAGCAGAACATCCAGGAAAGTCAATGGTCACTGTAAAGTAAAAGAAGTACTCGCATATATTAGTTAAGATATGAAATATTTTATATATGCATATTCGATTAAGTATATGTATATGGGGATATAAACTAGAAGTATAGTCACAAGTACACATATGTATGTATGTGTGTAATAAGTTGTTGTTGTTTACCAACAAACACTGGTTGCAATGAGACAGTCTATAGCATCATAGAGACATCAGTGTTCATCTGTCAGGTATTACTGCTTGTTCATCCAGTGAGTAAGAACCAAGACATGAAATATCATGTGTTTAAATGTATGTGACTAGTTATAACAGAATACAGGACTCTCAATTCCTAAACCTATACATATATATATATATATATATTTTTTTTTTAATATGAAATTTATTGTCAAATTGGTTTCCATATGACACCCAGTGCTCATCCCAACAGGTGCCTTCCTCAATGCCCATCATCCATTTTCCCCTCCCTTCCACCCTGCATCAACCCTCAGTTTATTCTCAGTTTTCAAGAGTCTCTTACGGTTTTTGACTCTCTCCCTAACTTTTCTTTTCCTTCCCCTCCCCCATGGTCTTCTGTTAAGTTTCTCAGGATCCACATAAGAGTGAAAACATATGGTATCTGTCTTTCTCTGTATGACTTATTTCACTTAGCATCACACTCTCCAGTTCCATCCACATTGCTACAAAAGGCCATATTTCATTCTTTCTCATTGCCAAGTAGTATCCCATTGTATATGTAAACCACAACTTCTTTATCTATTGGTCAGTTGGTGGACATTTAGGCTCTTTCCATAATTTGGCTATTGTTGAAAGTGCTGCTATAAACATTGGGGTACACGTGCCCCTGTGCATCAACACTTCAGTATCCCTTGAGTAATATCCCTCCAGTGCTATTGCTGGGCCATAGGGTAGATCTATTTTTAATTTTTTCAGGAATCTCCACACTGTTTTCCAGAGTGGCTGCACCAGTTTGCATTCCCACCAACAGTGCAAGAGGGTTCCCATTTCTCCACATCCTCGCCAGCATCTATAGTCTCCTGATATGTTCATTTTAGCCACTCTGACTGGCATGAGGTGATATCTGAGTGTGGTTTTGATTTGTATTTCCCTGGTGAGGAGCGACATTGAGCATCTTTTCACGTGCCTGTTGGCCATCTGGACGTCTTCTTTAGAGAAGTGTCTATTCATGTTTTCTGCCCATTTCTTCACTGGGTTATTTGTTTTTTGGGTGTGGAGTTTGGTGAGCTCTTTATAGATTTTGGATCCTAGCCCTTTGTCCGATATGTCATTTGCAAATATCTTTTCCCATTGTGTCAGTTGCCTTTTAGTTTTGTTGATTGTTCTCTTTGCAGTGCAGCTTTTTATCTTGATGAGGTCCCAATAGTTCATTTTTGCTTTTAATTCCCTTGCCTTTGGGGATGTGTCAAGTAAGAAATTGCTGCGGCTGAGGTCTGAGAGGTCTTTTCCTGCTTTCTCCTCTAGGGTTTTGATGGTTTCCTGTCTCACATTCAGGTCCTTTATCCATTTTGAGTTTATTTTTGTGAATGGTGTAAGAAAGTGGTCTACTTTCATTCTTCTGCATGTTGCTGTCCAGTTCTCCCAGCACCATTTGTTAAAGAGACTGTCTTTTTTCCTTTGGATGTTCCTTCCTGCTTCGTCAAAGATTAGTTGGGCATACTTTTGTGGGTCCAGTTCTGGAGTGTATTCTATACCATTGGCCTATGTGTCTATTTTTGTACCAATACCATGCTGTCTTGATGATTACAGCTTTGTGGTAGAGGCTAAAGTCTGGGATTGTGATGCCTCCCATTTTGGTCTTCTTCAATATTACTTTGGCTATTCCGGGTATTTTGTGGTTACATACAAATTTTAGGATAGAACTGATATATGGATTCAGCAAAGTTGCAGGATACAAAATCAATGTACAGAAATCAGTTGCATTCTTATACACTAACAATGAAGCAACACAAAGACAAATAAACTGATCCCATTTACAATTGCACCAAGAATCATAAAATACCTAGGAATAAACCTAACCAAAGATGTAAAAGATCTGTATGCTGAAAACTATGGAAAGCTTATGAAGGAAATTGAAGAGGATACAAAGAAATGGAAAAACATTCCATGCTCATGGATTGGAAGAATAAATGTTGTTAAAATATCAGTACTACCCAAAGCAATCTACACATTCAATTCAATCCCAATCAAAATTGCACCAGCATTCTTCTCGAAGCTAGAACAAGTGATCCAAACCTATATTTTTAATTGACACTTACTAAATATGAAAAATGTAAAATTAGCTAGGATTTAAGAAATACTTTTTATCAATGGTTACTACAATTAGAAAACTCAAAGTGTTAACATTTTATTTAAAACGATATGCATTTAAGAATAAAATTTAATTATAACACTTAGAAAGAAAAGGTCATATTGACAATGAAATCAAATTTAAAACATATTATAACTTCAAGAGTCTTTGATTTTATGAAATTCTATATTAAATTGTGAATTAGAAAGAATTTTAATCATAATTGAAATCTGCATACCTAATCTAACAGATTTTTTTAAAGGTAATCATATTTTTGCTTAGATTGAATTTAAAGTACATTTTTATTGAACACAGGCCATATTCTGTTTCAAATTTGTTTCTGAAAATCCTGTATTTGGTGGGTGGGGGTTGTGTATGTCTGCTTTATAGGAGTTCAAATTTTTTTTTAATGTTTATTTTCAGGGAGATAGTATGTGTGTGAATTGCGGGGGCGGGGGGCAGAGAGAGAGAGAGAGAGAGAGGGAGAGAAAATCCCAAGCAGGTTTCTGCCATCAGTGCAGAGCCCATAGTGGGCCTCGATCTAACGAACTGTGAGATTTTGACCTGAGTGGAAATCAAATGTAGGAAGCTTAACCGATTTAGCCACTCAGGAGCCCCTAATTTATATCTTTTAAAATATATCTTTCATGCCCCTACTTCACATGATAAAATTTTCTTCTAGCTTCTTCAAATGGAATCCAGTTACAATTACTGTTTTATTGTACTTATTTAATTCTGAAATAATTCTTGGTCAGTTTCAACTGATTGATTTTTCTTACTAAGCATTTTTTTCTTTCTTTCTTTCTTTTTTTTTTTTTAAGCCTATTAATTTTTTATTGGATTATAGACATTGTGAATTTTTCCTTTTTGGATCTTGCATAACTCTGATTATTGTTTCATATAAATTTTGGATTTTTCTTTTTCCCATCACAGGAAAAATTTCTTCAGACATTTTCTGCCAAGTACCTGCTTCTATATTTGAGGGGGGCCTCCTGAATATACTTGGAGTTTCTATGTGCAGTTATTCTCTCTGGTACTCTTCCCCACAAATTCTAGTAAACTCTACTCTCCCTGGACTTTCTATCAATATATCATCCTATGAGTTTATGACTGGGTATTAACTCCCTGCACTTTATTCTGAAAACTTTTCTGGGAAGTAAACTGAAGCATTTATAGGATTCACCTCATTTGTTTCCTGTCTCTCAGGGATTACTGTCCTTTATTATCTTATGTCCAGTGTCTTGAGAGTCATTGTTAAATATATTTTATCTAATTTTTTAGTTGTTTCAAGTAGAATGGTTAAGTCAATAACTTTTATTCTACTTTATCTAAAAGTTTAGATAAAGTTTAGATAAAGTTTAACATTTTTGATCTCTCTCTCTCTCTCTCTCCCCCACCCTCTCTGAATGTAAAATATATAAAAATGTAGACACTAAAATTGACTTGTGGTATATCATCTTACCAATCTATTTTTTTTTTGTTGCCATTAGAGCCTTTTTTTTTTTTTTTTTTTGCAATAAACAGGTAATTTTGGTTTGAGAGCAATAATGGTTATGGGAAGGAATGCTTCTCAGTTTGATTTCTGCAGTATCTTTTTGTCACATCATCTGCTTATGGATGACCATAACTGCTCAATTTACTAAGAATTTACTATGTGCTGACAATTTTTTAAATGCCTTCTATGTATTAATTTGTCTGATCTTCACAAGTATCTTTATTCTATTTGAAAACAAAACAATGAACAAACCTGAAGCATAGAAAGTTTAAGTAATGTTCTCAAGATTATAGAGTAATAGGTACCAATATTTGGCTTTGAATTCATGCAGTCTAACTCTAAAGCTTGCCCATGCTTTTAAATGTCTGTGTACTGCCTCTCTCTCAGCTGTTCTAAACTGTGACTGCACATTACTACCATATGGAGAAAGTTCTAAAACAGCTCAGTCGTCAGTCCTCATCCCCTTGATTTCTGATATAATTAATTTAGGATAGGTCTGATATTTGTATTTTTTAAAGCCCTCTGGTTATTATAATATCAATCAGTATGGCATTGAAAACTGTTGCTCTATTTAACAAGTCATGTAGCTGACAATGACTTGTGAAGACTGACAAAATATATAAGTGATTGTATGGAGATTCAGAGTGTTACATAATCGGTTCTTTGAAGTGTTTGTGTACGAAGATGAGTGAATCAAGTTATAATTAGTTTAATTAACACATTTACAAGCTTTCAAAGGCTTTACTGTTAACTACCTTGGAGTTTAAAAGGGCAAAACTCTTTTTTTACCAAAAAATATAAAGGAAATCACTGGCTATTAAACCTTTTAGTGATTAAGAAGATTGCAGTCTGTGAGTTCTTACAGGTAATTACTTTTTAGGCATGTATTCAGTTTTACTTTCCAAATAAAATAAAAATAAAGTGTAATTATACAGAGAATATGTGGGTGTAAAATTAAAAATAAAATAAATACGTTAAAAAGAAGGTCAGTCTTTTTAAACAGGTTAAAAACAGCAAAAATCTTATCAAAAAAACTTTAATTCTGTTAGATTATCTCAGTCCCTATTTGAGAGTTTATCTTCATTCTTCCTTTAGCCCTGTTTATTTCTAGAAATAGGCCCAGTTCTTAAGTCTTTGTGTATTTTTTTGGGGGGTGGGGTGGGAGGGAATGTAATTTGCTTCTAGATTTTCTTTAATTTACTCTCATTGTTGGTAACTACATGGTACATTGTCATGATAACACCATTGGTTCCTCTCCTGCTTTTGCTTATAACTTGTGTACACAATTTATAAGGTTCATTGCATGCAAAATCAGTAAGAACTGCACTATTCTGTTCTTGGCATTTTTGGAGTCTTAGCAGTATAAAAGATTATTTGCAATTTTGCTTGATATTCCTCACTTCTATGTTATGGGTTTACAAAAATGCAAAATATATCTTAATATTCCTGAGTGTTACAGCTTTACTTAAAGATTATCTTTCTGGGGCGCCTGGGTGGCTCAGTCGGTTAAGCGTCCGACTTCGGCTCAGGTCACGATCTCGCGGTCCACGGGTTCGAGCCCCGCGTCGGGCTCTGGGCTGATGGCTCAGAGCCTGGAGCCTGCTTCCGATTCTGTGTTTCCCTCTCTCTCTGCCCCTCCCCCGTTCATGCTGTGTCTCTCTCTGTCTGAAAAATAAACGTTAAAAAAAAAATTAAAAAAAAAAAAAGGGAAGATTCCTTTAAAAAAAAAAAAAGAAAGATTATCTTTCTACCTGATTGTCATACAGAATCTCTGACTCTAATAATTTTTATATCAAAACTGCATTAAAAATAGTTATGGGGGCACCTGGGTGGCTGTCGAATAAACCTCCAACTCTTGATTTCAGCTCAGGTAATGATCTCATGGTTCATGGGATTGGGCCCCACATCAGGCTCTGTGCTGAGAGCACCAAGCCTGCTTAGGATTCTCTCTCTCCCTCTCTTTCTCTGCCCCTCCCTCCCTCAAAATAAATAAATAAACTTAAAAACAAAAACATGGTTATGATCATGCATTTCACATGCTCAAAAAAAAAAAGCGGGGGGAGAAGGTGGTAGCAAGTACTAACCCATGCATGCTGAATAAAATTTGTAACATCTTTCCAACCCTCCTTAGTGCATCTTGTGTCCTTTGCCCCCACATGTTTCTAAATAAGCAAACACAAAAATGTCGCATATTCCTTTAAAAAAAATCTAGTGTTTCTGTATTTCTATGCATTAACTCATGACTTGAAATACTCTTCCTTTTCTTCTTTACCTTTCCACTAGTTCAGAGGTTATGTGTTGGATGAAGCCTTCTTGAATCAGAAAAATGGGTTTCTCTTTTTTGATGTAACCACAGATTTTCCTTATGCATTAATTAGAGTACATATACGTTAATGTTCATTCACATAAATTTTAGGCTCCTTGAAGCCCAGAATCTTACGTTACTCATCTTGTGTTTTTAGTATAGTTTGTCATACATAATGAGAACCTTATAATGCCCATTCAGCTTATTTGACTTAAATTTTTTAAACTATATTCAGAAGTAGTCTTTAAGCTGTGTTATATAAGCTGCGTTACTTATGTATGAAACATGTATCTGATGGTTGGTAAATATAAAACATTAGAGTATATTAAAATTACCTTATGTTTACTTATGTCATAGGTATACTCTATATTACAGTGGTGCCTTGATATTAAAAATTTTTCATACATAAATTAATGGTGAGCTCCTATAAGAGAAAATGTATGTTATATAGTGTAATATACCACTATATTTTAGTTCTGATTCAATTGTTATTATGCACCAAATTTTAACTTATAATCATCTATTTAAAATACATACAAAAAAGATTTTTACAATTTAAAGCATAGTTTCAAGAATCTGTTTTGTGAATTTTTTATGAATACTTTTCAGCTAAAAATACATTTAAACATTTAAACATCAAACTGACAATTTTACCATATGAAAAGTTATAAAATACTGATTAAAATGATATATTAAAATTTACAAAGCCTAAACAAGAATTACTTATTTAAAAGGCATTTTTGTAAACTTTTCCAAATGATAAGGAGTAAGATGTTTTCTCTGATAATCTCATTTGTGTTTCCTACTAGATCATGTTTCCATGAAGTACTACTGTCAAGGAAAAGAGGACAAAACATTAAATGATTAATGGTATGGCAGTTTTTTCTTCCAAAACAGAAAATATTCTAGTTAGAAACATAAATTTAAAGTGCCCTCTTGACTTATGGAATTTGATAGTTGAGAATGATTTGTGTATTACGGAGAATCTCTATATCCAGTGGCACTGCATATTTTAGATTGATGATCCTAAAAATGGAAACATCTACACAGACCCTGATACGCACTTTTAAAATTCACTTTAGAATATTATTGAGGAAAGTATATCTGCTAACAGAGTAAATATATTTCTAGGGATAGTATCAGTGTTTTCCCATTTCTTTGACCTTCCATAGTGATACTTACATGATATTGAATCTGTAGAAAGTGAAAGTGACCATGTGTGGAAAATGAAATAAATACATTAAATAGACACTGAACAGTCCTTCTATAGAGCATATAGAGAATAGTTTGAATGTTTTTGCTATGGGGATTTTAAAATTTATTCTGTAAAATAAATGTATAGCTATTTTACTGTTTTAAAACCATTTTATATTTCATAGGACACCTGGATGGCTCAGTTGGTTAAGTGTACAACTTCAACTTAGGTCATGATCTTCAGGTTTGTGAGTTCAGGCCCCATGTCTGGCTCTGTGCTGGAATTGTTGAGCTTCAGATTCTCTGTGTCCTTCTCTCTCTGCCCCTCCCCTGCTTGCTTACTTTCTCCCTCTCTCTCACAAAAATAAATAAAATTATTTTATATTTCAAAACAACAAAAGGATATATTAAATATTATGTACTCGGTTTCAGTTTCTAAAGAAAGTTGATTAATAAATGTGGAACTGACCTAAACCTTGACATTTATTATCAACCCTGAGGGCTATAGTGGTATTACTGATTAGATGAAAATTAGAAGACACAAATCTGCTGGCAAAGCATCAGTATCTACTTTAAAATTTAGTAGATTTTTCTGTAACTTAAAGACTGTGCTATAGATGATGATTTAACACTAATTGGTGTAGAAGTCTTACTGAGTTCATTACTCTATGAAATATGAATTTTTTATGTAGATCAGATAATTTTTCTTCATATTAATTTCACTTAGTTTACATTTGTTTTCTTGTGACCATATTAAAATGGCAAGATTAGTTAATATGTTGCCTCCGTTAGTATTTATACTTTGCCAATATTGCAAATATGTTAGATTCAATAGATCTTATCAGATGATTCAAGTTGAAAATTAGTAAGTTAATTCCAAATATGCTTTGATTGATACCATCCATGCCATTTTTGATTATTGATATATTATTGTGAATGTTCTTGTAAATATAGATTCAAAGTTCAATATTAAAGAGGAAATAAATTGCTTTGGTGTTGATTGTATGAATACAAATTTTTGTTGAGTACAGTTGTGGAATACAAAATAAGAATCTATGAAGCAGAAATATTTTTGCACAGTTGTATACAAAAAAAATTATAAAATTTTACTAATACAAGATAGGGTTTTCAAAATTTATGTATACACATGTCAAGAATAATTATACTCTTATTTTGTGATATAAAATTATATTTAAGTATGCAAGGTTGTATTCTTTCTCTTGCTATTATCAACTTAATAAAGATTTGAATATTCTAATAACTGCTTTTAAGTCAACCATAGTCACCTATAAAAGTATAGGACATATTTTTTTAAGAAGTACTCAAATATTTGTTGCATTTTGTACAAAATCATTGAAATTTTTAATCAAATTATTCCAAATATGGAACACAAAAATATTTCATTTTTTGAAGTTTAGTGTATTGTAATTATTGAAAATCATGCTGGAAATACAAAGGTGTTAAAAGTCATTTCTCAAAATCAATGGAGAAACTGAAAAAGTAAACCAGAGTTCATAGTGTTAATCATTAATTTTGAGTTTCCACAGTCAGGCTTTGAATTACTTAAAATTTCGGGGAGAATCTTTGTTGTAGTATTATAATGGAGCTGTTTTAATTAAATAAATGTATATTCTTTACAAGAATGAAATTTTGGTAGATTAGTTGCAAAAATGACCCTCATTCTTCTCCAAATATCCATGGACTTCGCACTGTGATTCAGTAGCTTCTTCTATCCAAAGGTAGAGTCTGACTTTATGACTTACTTGGGACAGTGCATCATGGCAAAAGTATTGTTTTGCCTGTGTGCGGCTAGGTCTCAAGAGATTTGGCATATTTCTACTCTCTCAGACACCTTCCACATTATTAGACCAAACTAATTAGAGGGTAAGAGAACATATGTAGTTGAGGTGAATTGTCCCTGCCTGCAGAAGACCTCTAAGACCGTCAAATGACTGGCTGAGTAAGCAGAGTCAGCAGAATCTGAGGCCCAGACAGGATAAGGTTAATAACCTAACCACCTCAGGGATCAATCATTGTTAATCTATTGAATATTGAGAGTGCTTGTAACATGGCAGTACCTAACTAATATATGAATGAAGATGAAAAAGTTTTCAAATTTGTAGCATCTAACTTTAGTGAAATACTCAAAAGATTTTTGAGGACAACCTTTTGTAGATATTGATTTGCATAAATGTTTTTTAATAAATGAGAAAGAAAGAAAGTGTGTTAAAAAACAGTGGGCCCGGGGCGCCTGGGTGGCGTAGTCGGTTAAGCGTCCGACTTCAGCCAGGTCACGATCTCGCGGTCCGTGAGTTCGAGCCCCGCGTCAGGCTCTGGGCTGATGGCTCGGAGCCTGGAGCCTGTTTCCGATTCTGTGTCTCCCTCTCTCTCTGCCCCTCCCCCGTTCATGCTCTGTCTCTCTCTGTCCCAAAAATAAATAAATAAATAAAAAGTTAAAAAAAAAAAAACAGTGGGCTGAAATATTTTCACATTTCAGTTATTAAAAACAAAACAAAACTGGGGCGCCTGGGTGGCTCAGTCGGTTAAGCGCCCGACTTCAGCTCAGGTCACGATCTCACGGTCCTGAGTTCGAGCCCCGCGTCGGGCTCTGGGCTGATGGCTCAGAGCCCGGAGACTGTTTCCGATTCTGTGTCTCCCTCTCTCTCTGCCCCTCCCCCGTTCATGCTCTGTCTCTCTCTGTCTCAAAAATAAAATAAACGTTAAAAAAATTTAAAAAAAAAAACAAAAACAAAACAAAACAGAATTGAGACTTTCTTCCTTTACCTGAATGTCCTGAGTTCACCTTGTAGGTTAGCATCTTAAGTGAGAGCATTCTTCATGTAAAATACTGAGACAGGGCCATCTGGGTGGCTCAGTGGGTTGAGTGTCTGACTCTTGATTTTGGTTCAGGTCATGATCCCAGGGTCGTGGGATTGAGCCCTGCATCAGGCCTCACACTGAATGTGGAGCCTGCTTAAGATTATCTCTCCTTCTGCCCTACTCGCACGCGCTCTCGCTCTCTCTCTCTCTCTCTCTCTCTATATATATATATATATTTGGCCAATGTATATCATATATATATAGATATGTTTTATATATAAAATAAAATACTGAGGTCTACAAAGAAGAGTCCAGTTGAAAAGCCATTAATCTCATTAAGTGCCCTAAAAATAGAATTTTGAAAACTATATATACATTTTATGAAAATTAAATGTAAAAAAGACAAAGAAAATACAATATTTAGAAAAATAGTTTTAGAGATTAATATAGTTAAGGAATTAGTGAAGTATGTGTATATCTGAATCAAAAAAAATAATTCTGCTTCTATTATTAAATGCTCAATGGTCATTATAAAAAAGGTTGCTTTTGTTTGTTTGTTTGATTTTAAGACTTAATTTTTGAAGAACAATTTTAAGTTGGTGGAAAACTGAGAAAGAGGTACAGAGATTTCTCATATGCCACCTCCCTAGCCTCTCCCATCATCAGTTGCCCTGCCGGCATAGTATATTTGTTACAATTGATGAGCCTATAATCACTCACCAAAGTCCATAGGTTACATGACAGTTCACGCTTGGTGGTGCATTTTACAGGTTGGCATGTATCCCTCATTATAGTACCATACAGTGTTTTCACTGCCCTAACAATCCTCTCTTCTGTGCTTATTCATCCCTTCCCCAGTCCCAACCCCTGGAAACCAGTGATGTTCTTATTGTCTCCATAGTTTAGCCCTTTCTAGAATGTCATATCATGTAGTTGGAATCATACAGTATAAAACATTTTCAGATTGGTTTCTTTCACTTAGTAATATACCTTTGTGGTTTTCCATGTCCTTTCATGGCTTGATAGCTCATTTCTTTTTAGCGCTGAATAATATTACATTGTGTGTTGTACCAGTTTGTTTATCCATTCACCTATTGAAGGATATCTTGGTTGCTTACAAGTTTTTGGCAATTATGAATAAAACCGCTATAAACAGCTGCGTACAGATTTTTGTGTAGGCATGTTTTCAATTCCTGTGGGTAAATAACATGAGCGCTTTATTAAGATACTGCAAAACTGTCTTTCAAAGGGGCTGAATGATTTTGCATTCTCACCAGCACTGAATGAGAGTTCCTGTAGGTCTACATTGTTACCAACATTTGATGTTGCCAGTGTTTCAGATTTTGGCCATCTAATGAGTGTGTAATGATATTTCATTGTTGTTAATTTCATCTCCCTAATGACATACAATGTGGAGTATCATTTCATATGCTTATTTGCCATCTGTATATCCTCTTTGGTGAGGTGTCTGTTAAAGTCACTGACCTATTTTTTAATTGGGTTGTTTTCTTACTGTTAAGTTTTAAGAGGTTTTTTTTTGCATATTTTGGATAACAGTCTTTTATAAGATATATCTTTGCAGATATTTTCTCCCGGTCTGTGGCTGGTCTTCTCATTCCTTTGACATTGTCCTTTGTGACACTGTAATTTGCAGAGCAGAAGTTTTCAACAAAACATAGGGGAAAACCTACATGATCATGGGTATGGTGATGGTTATGTTATCTGAGGGATTTCATAATTTTGCATTTTACATTTGGGTCTATGATCCATTGTGAAATAAATCTGTTTTTTATACTTCTTGTGTAATGTATTTGGATATATAATTTTAATATTTATATCTTTATAATTTTTATATTTCATAGATAATTTTACTTTGTAAATAGCTATTCAACCTATTTTATAAGTCCAATAAATAAAACTGTTACTTCAATCAATAACAAATATTTGTTAGTTATATAATTTTAAGTGTTTTTAAAAGTCCCCTTCACTTTCAGAATTATTCCACTTTAAAATTATATGCTTATGCTAATTCTACTAGCTTACCTAATACAGTACTGTTACTTACATTAATATGTTTTCTCTTTATTGCCTAACATTGTTTCATGCTTTTTATCTTGGTTCAGTAATGTCTTTAAGTTTGTCATAATCCATAAAGGAGCAGGTAGCTGAAAATATAATGTGAAGTCTGTATGAGGTAGTAAGGCACAGGAAGGATGGCATAGGCAAGAGGAAAAAAATCCCAAGATATGGTCTTAAGGAGAGAAAGTTTAAATTTAAAATAAGATATATGAGCCAACACTGTAAACAAACTGAATATATAAGTGAATATAGGATATAAAATGGAACGTGTAAGTTAATTAAATTCTAAATTTAATGGTCCCCAATTTTGTTAACCAGTAATAATGATTTTTTATGCTTTTCAAATAATTTTTGGTTAATTATAGCAATTATAGTGAAGAAGGAAGCATTTTATGGCATGGAGATAAAGTAAGGAATGGCTGCACATTCTAAAACCTCTGGGAACCAGAGAATCAGGGAATCATGTTCTGGGCACACTTGTCAGAATGTTCCATTCTCTCCAGCTTTCACAGTTCTACACATTTGAGCAATAAGCAACTTTTCATGAAGCCTATAGTCCATGTTTATCTTCTCTTTATACCTTCTAAGTAGAGTATGGTGACCCAAGAAACAAATGAGCAAAGTTATAAAGAGAAATACTCTTTCCTTTCACATGTACTGCACACTCACATCATACATGTAAAAATTGCATGTAAAATCTCTAAGAATCTTTCTTCCTCCACAGTACTGATTGCAATAATTTGAAGCTTTTGTCTGTATCTATTTGTGTCTCCATCATGTCCATCCAGATGTCCATCCATCCACTTATCTATCCATCCATCCACCTTTCTGTCACTCTTGCCTACATGTTAGATACAGAATGTGTAGCATATGTGAAAAGAAAGTATTTTGCTCATTGCTCAAACATGAGTGTTGCTTACTGGATATTATCTTACTCCAGAAAAGATTTTATTTTATTTCTAAGAAATACTATGATAAAGACACAGGCAGGGCATTTAGGGGGCTCATTCAGTGAAGTCTCTGACTCTTGATTTTGGCTCAGGTCATGATCTCATGGTTCATGAGATCCAGCCCCACATCAGATTCTGTGCTGACAGCACAGCGCCTGCTAGGGATTCTGTCTCCCCCTCTTTCTGCCCTTCCCCCACTCGTGCACAAACATGCTCTCTTTCTGTCTCTGTGTCTCTCTCTCTCAAAATAAATAAATAAGCATTAAAAAAAAAGGTAAATCCAAATTCACTTATTTTAAATGGAGACTGTGATCATTCAAAGCCGGCTTCAGTTCATGTGAAGTCTGATTTACTTCAGGTTTAAACTTACCCATTCGGTTTAGTCTTTTGTGTTCTAATCGTGAAGCCTATATGCTTTGCCAGGACCTCTCCTCTTTGGCAGGTTGTGAATGTCACCTTTTGTCTTGCCAGTTCTGTGAAGTTGTCAAAAGACTTGTACAGCCTCCAAACATCTTAGCCAAACTTTTGGGAACAGCTCTCTGGGCTTTTTAATTTGTTTTTCTATTTTTCTTTTACGCTTCTATGACATTGGTCCTACGATTTCTCAGTGCCTTGTTCAGTAATCTTTTTTTTAAATTACATTTTGTCCAGTTTAGAATTATTATCATTGTGAGGTTGACAAGAACTATCTAGTCTTCCATTGCTGAAATTACAATTGAAAACATTTTTACTTCCTGATTCTTAATCATATTTTTTGATGCCCTACATTGGTGTTGTCTTTTCCCTCAACCAGAAATACCTTTCATTGTCAAATTATTATACATTCAGCAAGGACTAGTTCAAATGTCACTTTCAGGGCATTTCTCTTGATCTCTAGTTCATGTTACTACCAATCTATTTTTTTAATGTTTATTTATTTTTGAGAGGCAGAGAGAGACAGAGCATGAGCAGAGGAAGGGCAGAGACAGAGAGAGATACAGAATCCGAAGCAGGCTCCAGGCTCCCAGCTGTAAGCACAGAGCCCGACACAGGGCTCAAACCCACGAACTGTGAGATCATGACCTCAGCTTCAGTCAGATGCTCAATGGACTGAGCTACCCAGGCACCGCACTATCAATTTTTTTTTTAATCTGTCAGTAATTTACTTCTAATTCTCTTGACAGAAAAATCACACTGTATCTTATTTTCCTTTAAATGCTTGATTGCATTATTGTTTTTGACTCCTGTAATGAAAGTAATTAAGTTGCAAAGCTCGTACTTTCTACATTTTGATATTTAGAACAGTTTATCCTAATGCCAGATATTCACTTTGATTATATTTAAAGTGGCATAATAATGCCAATAAATACACACATTCTGTGTCCTCTGCAGTGTTAGTTGTATTATGTTTTTATCAAGTAAACAATTATTACAGGAATTTTTAAGAGTATAAACCACTTCCAAAAGAACATTATTTTAAATAAGCTTACTTTAAAACTTTCTCCTACTTACAACAAGGTAACTCTAACTAGATAATTGTGGAATACTCATCCTAATCTGTTTTTAGTCAACTCCTAATGAATATGCATTAATACATGAGTATTAACTTCCACTAAACAACCTTGTAAACAGATGTTTATACTTATAAATTATCTATTAATATGGAGCTTGGTGATGGACCAGGGCAAAAAATAAGTCATAAAATAAAGACCCAGATTTATGGTTGCAACCACCCAATCCAGTCATAGGTTGGAACTGTCTCCTTTGTTAACTCATACCCTAACTTGAAGTACCCAGAGTAGTCTTTTATATAATTCAGGCAAATTCCTTGATTTTGAGTTAAAACTTGGAATTTCTTAAATGTGATTATAGAACAAAAAGGGTCTCATGGACACTTTCCATATTCTCCATGGCATGTATTTCAGTATCTGGTAAGGAAAATTTTATTTTTTTAACTCATTCAAACATGAAATAACCACTGGCTTTGTATTTGCCAAGTATTTTTTTTTTTCAGGAAAAAGACACATGAATGTTAAAGCATTTATGCACTCTAGACAAGATTTATAAGCAATAGAATATTTTAGCATTCCCCAAATATCTGAAAAGTTCAAATGAAATTTTAAGCCTAGAATTTCAGTTTAATCCAGTATCTAAAATATCATACACACTAAGGCAATGCTAAGTATTATTTTAAGATTTTGAGGCCTACTATATTGTTCTGCAGGGTAACTCTAGAATTTCCAAGTGTTCCAGTCCACTGTGAAAGATATATAGGACAAATGTCAACTCTCTGTAGTGATTTTCCAAACTGTGGACGTGTTAGGAGTTTCTAAGGTCACTAGTAATTAGAAGAAATGATTTGCAGTCCAGATTCAGACTTTTTCTGTTTGCCACTGCCAGTGATCTTAATTATAAAGATACGGATTTGAGTTATCTTTATTAGTTCCAGTCTTATTGAACTGATTTATCAGTTAAGATTGTTACAGAAAAACAACAAACAAAAAAGTCAAAAATATTGGGCAATGTAAAACACAGAATGCCAAAAATGACAAATTCTTGGCATAACTTTTCATTCCTTATTTAAAATAGTTTTATTTAATTCACATTTTAATTTCTAACTATATCCTAAGTGAATTACGTGTTATTTCATTCCTACTCATTTGAAAGTAATGGGTAAGTCTATAGAATAATAGATCTTTGAAAATACTTTGAAAATGTTTGGAAAAAATGCAGTCATGAATGGAAGAATATCCTTGTGAACCAATGGAACTCTCTGACTGAAAAAGAGGGAAAAGAAAACAAATCTGCCTGATTTTCTTACTTTTTTCGTTCTTCTCATAGATCGTATAAAATATACTTGTAGTGATTAATATTTGTTCATTTCATTCTATGCTTACTCTACATAAGCAACTAAATATTAGAGAAGTGAAAAGTTAGAGTGGTGATATATGAAATATATATTTTATAGGTGATTACACTTATTGTAATCAATAGAGTTAAAAATTTGGACAAAAGCAATGTTAACTGAGCTTAAGATGTTCACATTAAACATTTATTTAAATTATCATGGCTCTACAAGTTCCTCTTTCCCACTACGGTCGTTCCTGCCCCTTTTATGTTTTTTTAACAGCTTTATTGAGATATAGTTCATGCACTATACAGTTCACCCACTTAAAGTGTGCAATTCAGCAATTTTTAGTATATTCACAGACATTTTCATGTTTTTGTCTCTTCTTTCTTCTGCCCTTTTAATAGCCTTCCTCTGACCTACTTCTCAACTAAAAAGTAGTTTTATTAGAAAGCTAATGATATGAAATGACGTGGTAATGCTATTGGTAAAATGCCACAAAGAACCAGCCCTCACTGAGCTGTATTGTAGTACACTGGGTGGCTGTTATCACTTCACTTTATTAAAACCCATATAGGTTAAGGAATAGGAGTAATAAAAAGATGTCTTGAGGATAATAAGAAAATATCACCGGACACATTTGCCTCCAGTCGTGTTGGCATCCAAATTAAAAGTACTACAGGGAAGTCTGGAGTCCCTTTATGTTGTCAGTAGTGGTAATTCTTGTGAAACTGAAATTCATAAATGCCTGTCCTGAATTTACCTACCATAGTAATTTATGAATCAGATAGTGCTAACGTTATAGCAGCTCAAGCTTTTACGTATTCCTGACTACCACACGGAAGTGTATATAATATGGGAGGGCAAATATTAGGTTTCCTGTTAATGAAACCGCATACCCTAGGTCCATGAAACAAATCAAAATAAATCTGTTTCATGTGAACTCACAATCTATAGAGGTTGTTGATAATTCCTCACACATTTGATAAGTGATACTGGACTTGCATATTAGAAATTATAGATACTAAAAGCCTTTTGAGAATTTTGTAACCCAAGTATTTATTCTATTCTTATTTTGCATTGTCTTCAAAACTAACTTGCAAATGTTAAATTAATGTAATCTAACTTCTATTGCACATCAGTTACACATTTATAATGAAGCAACCCAAGGGAAAATATATTTCTATGATTGGAAGCTACATGCCTCATATTTTTACATGTAATCATCTAGAACTGAATCGTAATTATAGAATTACCCCACTTTCAATAGGATGTTTTGTTTGTTCACTAGAATAATGGAGAGTTGTTAGGAAAGTAAAATTAACATACGTATTAATGATACATTCTATTCTTCTCTGTCATAGAGGGTTTCTCCAATAGTAGAAAGTATAATTTAAACATTTTGCATAAAGTTAATTTGTAAGATAAGTTTTGTATAGCATGGAAAAACAAAGGTATGTAAGCATCATTATTATCTAAATGACCCATCTAAAAGAGAAAAATACCCATTATATTTTAAAAATGTTTGGAAGTAATTCTGTAAAGAAAAATAAATCAACGAAAATCACTATTTCAATACCTTTTTACAACATATAATATGCCTACTAAACTGGGGAAGAGTTTTCATAGATTGTTTCTACTGACTCTGCATTCTTGAATTAAACAGTAGACCTAACTTAAGATATCGGAACATACCAGTATTCAGTCTGAATCTTCATGTCTCTTCTGTTTTTTGAGATTTGGCTCTGGAATCTGGGATAGTGGGACAGATTAAACCTCATTTTGTTGTAAACAATAAAGAAGTCCCATGTATATTAGCTTTGCTCTGACCTACATTTCTTTTAACTAGATATTAAAAAATGTTCCTAGTAGTTGCTTAGAAAAAATACCCTTATGCTTCAGTGCTGTTCAGAAGTTGTATAGAAGGAATAAAAAGGAAATAGACATTCGGATACAAACACCTCTTTCTGTCTCTCTCTGTCTCTCTCTTTCACACACACACACACACACACACACACACAGTCCACTATTCCTTCTATATAGTTCCTTTCTTTTCTAGATTGAAATCCTTGATATCAGAACATGTTGACATGTTGCTGTTATTATATTTTCATTATATTATTACACTGTATTGAGTAAGCCTCTCACTGTGAATGAACAGATAAGCATTGCATAACCAACGTTCTATTCTTTAGATGCTTATATCATAGAAAACAGAAAACTTTTTCTGGGAAATTATTTTAAGGCAATTTCTCTTAGTAATAAAATAAGCTGTTGTTAAGCAGATATGGATTAGGTGAAAAAAGACATAAACTAATTCTCTCTCTAGGTATGTCATCCCTTCCATATCTATGAGGGTTTTATAAGCAAAAAGGAAGAAAAATAAGGGAAATAAAATTTATTATGATCTACAGCCATAATAATAGACCCTAGTGAAAAACAAAAGTGAGTTAGAATGGACCCAGTGGATGATTTCATTGTCTAACCTAAATCAATTGTAACAATGTAAAAACAAGTCTTATGGCAGCCCTATCTCATCTTCCTGTCCTATCGGATAATCTAAAAGACATCTTATATACAGGCATACCTTGGAGATATTATGATTCCTTCACTAGTTCAGTAGCCAGAAGTATCCTTAACCTGATCAATCCAGAGCACTGTTCTTCCTTGGCAAAGATACCCAACACTGAGTCAACTAATTCCTCCTCTGATTAAATGCACTGACACTAGTTTCTTAGCTTGCATACAAGAATCCTAACTGATCTAAATCCCTGAGAAGCTCTACGTCTGAGCTTTGCTCATACTGAGTCCCTCATGTGGCTTATCATCCTCTATACCTGTGAGTTCCTTGATGTTAAATCAGGGCATTTTTCTTACGGTTGTAACTCTCAGAGTACTTGGGTACAGTATCACAACCTGAAAAACTTAATAGCCAAAACTTCAGCATTTCTCCACTACCAAAATTGGTTGAGTTCTGATAGGCAGTTTGGAAACTTGTTCAATAAACATTGTCATCTCCTATCCATAACTTTGACAATGAAAAGTTATAGTTAGTAAATGATCCTTATTTACCATCCCTCTCCTCAAATGTTTAATGACATTTTATAGTTAGGGTCATCCTCAGTCTTACTGGCCTGGTCAATTTATAGATTTTTCTGTGGGATGGTCACCAAACACCCCCCCCCCCGTTTTATGCTTCAGATATTAAAGGTAATGAAATTCATGTTAAAAATGGGGCTGGTGGTTGAACTTAGCAAAACAGACTTCCATAACAGTTAAAAGCGTCTCATTTTTTAAAAAATAAAATGAGGAAGAAAACTCCTTGAGAAAAATGTTTTAATTAATATTAGCATTAAGGAGGATTAATTTGCAAAAAATAAGAGCATTACATACAAGTAGCACTACATCTCATTTATGCTGCATATTTTTACACACACACACCTGAGGGCCACACACACATATCCCTGGAGTTCCCTAAGAAAGAGGATGTTAACATTTTAATGCACATTTTCTTTTTTTTTTTTTTCAGCGTTTTTTATTTATTTTTGGGACAGAGAGAGACAGAGCATGAACGGGGGGAGGGGCAGAGAGAGAGGGAGACACAGAATCAGAAACAGGCTCCAGGCTCTGAGCCATCAGCCCAGAGCCTGACGCGGGGCTCGAACTCACGGACCGCGAGATCGTGACCTGGCTGAAGTCGGACGCTTAACCGACTGCGCCACCCAGGCGCCCCTTAATGCACATTTTCAAAGACCAGACTACCTCAGGATAAAAGAAGAAAATATGTTTCACTAGAAAGTAACACATTTGCTAGCAGCCTGCTCTCACTGCTTGGCATAACCTGAAGATACCATTGCTACATATTGCAGACATGTACCACTAAAGCGTGCTGCTGCTGAAGATGTTTCTTCTAAACATATTGAATCGCCCCAAGCTAGCATGTTGTTTAATGGCATTTTGAGTCCATATGTTAAAAAGTAGGGAATTATTTAAAAGAGTGCAAAGCTATAATTATCTCTTCTGATACCAGCCAGTGCATTGCAAATCATCTCAAGGATACAAAGTCTCTCTATATGGTAAAACTCAAACCCTAGCTTCTCGTTTTATTTGGATAAAGATGAACCTGAAATAATTCAGTATGATGATTCAGTAGAGTGTCCCCTTGATTACTTATGGCATCATAATCTTGAAGGCTTATTAAATTGAAGATTCCTAGGCCCATCCCAGACCTAGAGAACCAAAATCTCTTGAGTATTGAATACAAGTTAATAGATGGGATTCCAAAATTCTTTATATTTAAGCATACTGAGTGGCTCTTAAGACCCAGTAAATTTGAGAACCATTATTTTCAGGACAAAGGGCAGATGGTCACCTATAGAAAAGAGTTTAGTTACACTGTTGCTTAACAGAAATACCTATGTACAGGCCTAACCTAAAGTAAAATAAAATCTTTTCTATTATTAAAGGGATTGTGATTTTGTTATGAAAGGAAATAGTAGTCAGGCCTTTCCTCTCCTGTTCAGATATTGTATTTACTACTGAATAAAGGGAAGCACAGAGAGCTATAGCAGTTCTATTTGGAAGATATGGGTCCAATCCAATTTTGTAAGGTTCAAACTTAATTGGCTCCTCTTGGTTATTTGGTTATACCTTGGCTTCTAGTTTGAAAGGAACAGAGAACTGCACATTGTTGGAATTTATATATAGATATATAAAACCATACAGGTAAGAAGAAACATAGGAAACTTTTATTAGCCATTCAGCCACACCTCATGAAATTAGAACAATTGTCCTCATCTTTCTAGATAAAACATTTCATTTGTACCAGCCACTCTTGTAACCAAACAACAGCTTTTGGGTTTCAATTTTCATTAGTTTACCCACTATTATGAAGCTACTGACCCACAGTTGGAGACACCTGTTAAATCTAGAGATTTAAGTATACTCTTTCATTTTCACTCTCTAAGTCTGTTTTATCTGTTTCTGTTGCTACCCCACATTTTATAGTCACCTCATTAATTCCTGAATCATTTATACTTGAACCATTTATACCTGAATCTTACTGAAATAGGTCTGATGGATCAATTTGTTTTAGTCAATATAAAAATCAGTGAATGGAAAGATATCTCTGCCAGACCACTCCAGGGCTTAGGCCTTCCTTATGTTCTGTTTCCTTTGCCTAAAAGTCTGAGGTAGCTAGAGATGGTAATAACGTCAGCAGAGAACTTATTACCAGAAAATATTAAAGAAGGTTACTTTGACTGCTTTCTTTGTTGGGGTGAACTGGGGGAAGGTTATGCACTTAGAATGTAATTGGTTTACGTTTACCTATGAAAGGAAACAGGGAAAGAATGAGAAAGATTGAGAGAGTGAAGGGTGAGGGAGGAAAGGAGTTGGGTATTTCTTCATTGTTATAGATGATGCTTCCCACCTAGGCAGCTTATTCTATAGAAAATAATCCTTTACAACAGTGTTGACATATAGTGATATGTTAGTAGCAGCAGATGTATTAATAATATTATTTAGCCTTCTGTGTTGGATACTTTTGGTTGTAAATGGCAAGTTTTTTCAGCATTCCCTGTGGTTTAGATGATTGACTCCGGATGCTATCATATCAGGCTCTTTGGAAACCTTACTTGGCAACTATGTAGCCGATTGCCAGTTTTCTCCATTAAATAGGAAACTTCTGTCAAATGGCAACTAAAGTCACAATAAGAAATGTTTGCATAGTTACCATATATTTTCTGAGCCTATAATTTCCTACTTGGTCTCTGGCTGTCTTTTACAACTTGGGAATATTTCTAAATAAAAGCTACAAAAAAAAAAAAAAAAGAATGATTTTCACAAAAGCCTGCATATAAATGCCTTATGTATTAAATTCTGTAAAACTGAGCTGTGATTCCAGAACACAGTGTTCAATTCTTCTGAACACTATGTGAGAGAGAAGACTATTATTAGCTTGGTTACATGATGGCCCATAGCTGAGCATTATTATTTTACTTTCCCTTATTCCCAGTGATACTTTACCTGTTTATAAATGTCCTACCCTGGAAAGAATGAGTTTGGGGTTATTATCAGCTTGATAATAAATAAAGTGTACCTTTTGCATGTAGAGGTTTTTGAGGGAGATACTCTGCTCTCCCATATAGAAAAGGATATAACTTTTTATATACTTACTGAGAACGCTTGCTTTCTTGTCATTTCAGTTTAAGGACAAGGGCTAAATTTTTTTCATTATGATATATTTAATGTCAGTCAAAGTGCCTACCACAAGAAGGGGTCACAGAATAGTTATTAGAATTGATGAGTGAATGAATGAATGAATGAATGAATGAATAGGAGGGGAGTTTTTTTTTTTGTTTTTTTTTTTTTCTGTGTCACAGAGTAGCTTACCACATGACTTCTGAAAGTTGAATGTTCATATGAATCACCCAGGTATCTGGATAGAATGCATTATTGCATTGGTAGCCCTGAGGTAGGGCCTGCCATTTCTAATTTATAACCTAAGTGATGCCAATAATTATGGTACAAGGCACCTATTTTGGGAAGCAAAGATGAAAATATTGTTGCAAACAAGCAACATATTCCCTATTTCTGGATTTTTTTTTTAATATGATGAACTATTTATAACATTTAAAATGCATGCCAAGGTCACTACATGACAACATTTCTAATTTTTATATTTGCTAATTAATAGTATAATGTAGTTAGCTGCTTTCCAATTAAGCCATACTTCCAAATGCATTAGCATTTTATTTTTCAAAGCAGCAAAATAGTACATACATGCATACATCATAATCTTTGCTAATCTTCATAGAATATACTTAATGCTTTAAATCCTCTTAAGCAGTTGCCCTCAAAGCATAGTATGTGGAAAAGTGAGGATTCTGAGACCTGACGTCAAAGTTATTTTCATGGTAACTGAGACGATTTTGCCATAGAAATGTCTTTTAAACAAGTCAGATGTCATTTGCTTCTTCCATTGCACTGACATTTGTACAATGGTGCAAAAGCAATAGCTCAACAGCTCCTTAGCATGAATCTACATAATGGCATCAACTGTGTGAGTCATTGTATTCTTGACCACCATGTGCTCACAGTAAAAATGATGCTAGTTTCATTGAAAAAAAATGTCCATGATGAAGTAGCTCAAATTATATTTTAATGTATCTTGACCTCAAGTACATGTCTTTTTGGTACTCTGATGAAAGAGGAAGTATCCATATAGCACTTTTTCTGCTTCATAAAACATGTTTGTCTCAAGGAAGAGCACTTGTGCAGTTGTTTGGTTTGTTTGCAAAACCAGTTGCTATTTTTGTAGAACACAATCTAAGTTAAATGAATGACAAACTGATTTTTCTGATTTAGCTATATGGCAGACATTTTTCTGGAATTGAATGAAGCGAGTCATGTCAAGGCAATAACTGACAATATTTGTTGCCAATGGTAGAATTTTAACTTTTAAAGATAGTCAGATTTTGGAAAAATTGAATTTGCCACTGTGAGTTTGACAGCTTGCTTGTACCTAACACTTTTCTGAGGGGAAGAGTGGTGGTATTTAAAAATATTGTATAATGAAATCTGTCAACATTTGGAAGATATGACTAATACACCAAGCCAATATTTTCCAAATGACCAATGCATGATATTAGAAAATTATATGTGGTAAAAGAGCTTTCCACAAGCAAGAAGGACCAATGGATTTTAGTGTAACATAATACAAAAAGTTTGTTGATAGGGTTTTAGATTCCAAATTGCAAATAATATTTTTTAAAGGTACCGTTTTTTAAGATATTTGGTATAGCATCAAAAATACATAATTTGAAGTTTCAGTATGTTTTTATATGATGCATTTTCATTTTGAGGACTATAATTTATAAAATAAAAGTATTAATTCATATACTGCTTCTCTGCTCCTTACTAAAATCTTATCTTTGAAGTATGTGTTGACTTAGTAAAATATTAGTCTTCTAGGCAATTTTGCATTTGTGTAGACTCACACAATTTTATATATATATATATATATATAAAATCAGGAAAAGATGCATACATATCAGTGAAATACATATAACTGAAGCTATTTTATAATTCATATTCATATAATTATATATATAATTATAAAATGTCTAGTGGTTGGTTAACTGCTCACATAATTATACTTTATTTAATTTTCAGTCACTGTAAATTTATTTGCAAATGTGTGAGTGGGTGTTTATGTGTTTAGTTTTATGTTTATTACAATCACAAGCATATGGATGCCTTCTGTAAAAATTGTAAATATATATTGAGTATGTAGTGAAAATGAGCAGTTCATAAGAATTATTTTAAAACTAAGTCAATATTCCCACTAGTTAAGACTTTAATTTCTCATTAATCTAGCTATACTTTGTTTTAAATATCAAAACCATTCAAGTATTTGTTGTTGTTAAATTGATTCAAATGAAAATATGCATTGACTTTAAAAGAGTTCTCAAAAAATTATCTTCTTTTTCCCCCAGTATTCTCATGGACCAATTATTTTAGAATAAAAATAAAATGTTGGTATAAAATTTGTCAGTCATATGTCTGAAAAATAAATAAGTTTGAGTTAGTTAGCTTCTTTGGATGTGAATGAAGTGTAATGACATTGCGGTATAATTAATTTTTAAAGTTTTGAATATTATTATCATTTAAATAATATAGATGAGTTGGTAGAAAGCCTAAGGATTTAGATCCAGGATTGTTCAGGCAAATGGATTGCAGGTTTGTATAATCTGCCTTGTGATCACAAAAGTCTGTACAGGTCCACCAATACAAAACAGGAGTGAAATAAATAAATCATTTCTTTATTTGACTCTAGAACAGGGATCAGCAAACTTTTTCTATAAAATGTCAATTGGAAACTTGTTTGGCTTTGTGGGCCAGTCTGTGTTGCAACTACTACTCACCTTTGTTTCAGTGTGAAAACAGCCAAAGACAAGAAATAAATGAATATGTGAGACTGTGTTCCAATACAATTGTATTTATAGTCAGTAGGTTGATTTGGCCCAGGAGGTTGTAGTTTCCCAAACCAAACACTAGAAAGATGAAATAGCTTATCACTAGGTCCCTGACACAAACCGATATTTAAGAAGTACTTGGCTTAATGATAGTCATTGCTATTTTTAGTATTCTTGCTGTTTTAGAAGGTGAGTTGAATGCATACTGTGTGCCAGGCACTGCCCCGGTGCACAGTGTGACAGTCAATGATCTCAATGTCAAGTCAAGGATATAAAAATATACTTCACTAAGAATAGCAAATGTGATGGGAGAGACATGCAGACATATATGCTGTCCCTCCATAGCGAGGGATCCCAGAAAAGAAAAATCATGAAGCCAATTAAGTCTATGGGGTACAACAAGCTGAAGTAAGGTAAATACATTTTGCTTGTTTTGAAATAGGATTTAAGAAGCATACAAGTGAGAGGGTACTTGTATGTGTTTATGTTACCCTTTTGAAGTGATAAATTTCATGAGTACTTGTCACTATGTTTTGAGTGTACCTGAGATTTAGTTTTTTTTTTTTTAAACTGTTTTTAATGTCTGTTTAGTTTTGAGAGAGGGACAGAGAGCATGAGCGAGGGAGGCACAGAGAGAGAGGGAGACACAGAATTCGAAGCAGGCTCCAGGCCTGAGCTGTCAGCACAGAGCCCGATGTGGGGCTCGAACCCCCAAACTGCAAGATCATGACCTGAGACGAAGTCAGACATTTAACCGAGCCACCCAGGTGCCCCTACTTTTAATTTTTTTATCAGTGTTGTTTTATATCACCTCTATGATGTCAGCTCATTGAGGGCAGGCACTTTATTTGGTTTACTGTTGTATCCTCACTCACTGTTGCAGAAGGTTTGGATTTCTGGTGATGGGTTCGGGGTCTCATAGTGCACCTCTTCTTTGCTAGAGTTCTCAGCCAAATGAAAAAGAAAAAATGAACAAGCAGATGGGGCTTCTGTGAGTCTCCGTGTCTTTGTTCATTGGTAACAATGGTCATCATAAATAACTTATTTCATAGGGTTGTTGTGAGGATTGAATGAGATAATACTTACGAAGCATTTACAGTAGGTGTGCCTGGGTGGCTCAGTAGGCTAAGCATCCGAGTGTTTATTTTAGCTCAGGTCATAATCTCACAGTTTGTGAGATCAAGCCTTGTGTCGGGCTCAGTGCTATCAGCATAGATTGTCTCTCTCCCCTTCTCTCTTTACCCCTCCCTCTCCCATGCTCTCTCTCTCAAAATGAATAAAAATTAAAAAAAAATTAAAAATATTTAAAGTAGTAGTGCCTATTCTATCCATTCAGTAGGAGTTACTCACTATTAACAAGCTACAATTATATTTGTAGGTAAATACTAATTAATGTGAAGTATTTCTCATGGTGTTTTTATTACTTTATATATATGATACAATCTAAAATTAAGAAAACAACAGCACATTTTGGCTCTTAATGTGTTAATGATAAATTTGTTTCTATTGATGAGAATTATAAAGGAATCCTGGATCTTTTCCTTTTCAGTATTAAATACTGGCTTTTTTTTCTCCTCAAATCATTTACTGTGATACTATAATAGCCTTAAAGTTCCACTTAAATAGTTTTTAATTACTATTATCTTATTCAAAATTATACATACAATGAAAGATAAGACCTATAATAAATATAGTCTCATAGTCTTTTAATGGGAAATTCAATCTATTTAAAATTATATGGGGTGCCGGGGTGGCTCGGTCGGCTAAGCGTCCGACTTCGGCTCAGGTCATGATCTCATGGTCCGTGAGTTCAAGCCCCGCATCAGGCTCTGTGCTGACCGCTCAGAGCCTGTAGCCTGTTTCAGATTCTGTGTCTCCCTCTCTCTCTGCCCCTCCCCTCTTCATGCTCTGTCTCTCTCTGTCTCAAAAATAAATAAACGTTAAAAAAAATTAAAAAAATAAAAAAAAATAAAATTATAAGGGAATGTTGGATTTATCCATATATTATATGCATTTGTGGTGTTACTGAAATAGATTTAAATTTTCTATTTAATCATAAGCTATGGAGAAAAAGAGGCCTTATATCATCTTCTACAAAACACTTTTCTCTGGATATGTTCTTTTCTGCACCAAATGATTCACCTACCCTCTGCCCCCCACCCCCCACCCCTCCTACTGTGTCTTACCACAGATGGCCAGTGTGGACTACATTAACTGGATCTCTTATCCACAGGCAATTACTGACCAGCAGATCACAGGAAAAGGTAAGAGGGAGGTTTGCAGTATATATTCCTCTGCAAGGTGTCACTGGATGATTTCAACCCTTAATATGAAGTCATTGATATTGTTACCTGCCAATACATAGCTTTTTCTTTCTTCAAGTTCAAGTTAATGTTCCCTGCACTCTCCTCTTCAGCCTAGGGGGAGGTAACTGCTCTCCCCTTATATTCACCTCAGGATACTGCCCTATGTCATGTGGTTTTCTTAAACCCCACTCTGACCTTGTATGTAACCCTTTTGTCAAATTATCCCAATTTGAGTGACACGTATTTTTTTCTTCTCAGGACACTGATAACACACTTTCTGTGCAAGTAAGTGAAAAAAAGGTTTTGAGAATCAAAAGTAGTTGTCATTTACCCAGAAGCTTAGAGGCAGATAGGGGCCTAGAATTGAGGTCTTTCAGTTATAATTAACATGCTTAATTGCTTAAATTAGCAACTCTGGAAAAAAAATACAGCAATGCTTCTCAATATCTTACACTGTGCCTGTGTACACATTTACAAACACACACACATACATACGTGTACTACCTGTGGCCACTGCAAGGTAATGATTAAATGAGGCTCTCTAGCCACTGGTCACTGATTTAAATCCAGCCTTTACCACTTCTTAGTGTATAAGACTGAAAAAGTAAGCCTCAGATTTGGATTTGTAAGGTGGTTAAAATAAGATTACTTACCTCACAGAGATGTTATGGAAATGAATTGAGATAAAGTTCTAAAACATTTAGCAGAACTGAACCCACATAGAAAGTATAAATCAATGCTTTCATCACATCATTTTTATTAGTGGTTATTAGTAAAGAATAGTAATATTATTTTGATAAAGTGAATTGAGGTAGCATCAAGAGGATTTGTTGTGTTCCCTTTTATTCCATTTTAATGGATTTGTTTATCCGAGCTCAGAGTCTTAAATTGTTCAGTCTTGGATTGCTAAAAGTAAGCCCTTTACTCTAGCAAGGGTTCTTAAAACACCTGTCATTTTATGTACATTTTGAACGAAAGTATATTCTTGGGTTAGGTGAAGAAAAAACATAACTGCATACATATTAAACTAAAATGTCTTTATATTTGAAAACCTTAGTACCTTAGAGTCATTTTGTTTTTTTTGTTAAGAGCTGTATTTTGGAAATTGTGTAAATTTCCTGAATGTAGTCTAAATTTTAGACTATAAATGCAGTTGTTTCTTTTACACTTTCAAAGATTTATGCGGTTAATGAAAATGGCAGTTTTGTGTGCTAAAGTATTTAATGCAAATCTGTAAACTGGTCCTGTTATTCTTTCAAACAAACTCCACTTTGATGAAACCTATATTTTCACATATACATAGGTGAAAATTCAGAGGCAGGCATATTTCTACAAATTACTTTCTCTTAATTTTAAATTAAGAAACCTATAAGGATAATAATGAGCTGAAAAATTTCCAAAAAGATTTAAATATTCCTATACTTGATTAAACAATTCCTTTTTAAATACGTTCACATGAAAAATAATCATCTTCCTTAATGATAGCTATCGTAACAAGTATGAAGTGATATCTCTTTGTGGTTTTGATTTGCATTGCCCTGATTATAGGTGATGTTGATCATATTTTTATGTACCTTTTTGACAGTTGGATGCCTTCATTGGAAAAAAAATATCTATTCAGTTCCTCTGCTCATTTTTCAATTGGATTGTTTATTTTTTGTTATTGAGTTGTACAAGTTCTTTGTATATTTTGGATATTATTCCTTTATCCAGTATATGATTTGCAATATTGTTTCTCATTCTGTAGGTTCTCTTTTCATTTTGTTGATTATTTCTTTGGCTGTGAAGTTTGATGTAGCCCCAGTTGTTTATTTTTGCTTTTGGTGTCCTAGTCAAAAGTCATTGCTGAGACCAAGGCCACGGAGATTCTTCCTTTGTTTTCTGTTAGGAGATAACAAGTGTTGCCGAGGATGTAGAGAAAAGGAAACCCTTGTGCACTGTTGGTGGGAATATAAATTAACTCAGTTCCTATGGAAAATATTATGGAGGTTCCTCAATAAATTAAAAATAGAACTACCATATGTTCCAGCAATCCCACTTCTGGGTATATACTTGAAGCAAATGATAACAGGATACTTAAAAGATATCCAAACTTCCGTCTTTATTGCATTATTATTCACAATAATCAAGATATAGAAACAACCTAAGTGTCTGTCAGTGAACGATAAAGATACGATCTATATCTACATCTATATATCTGTATCTGTATCTAAATCTCTATATCTATATCTATATCTATATCTATATCTATATCATCTATCTATATCCACACACAATGGAATATCGTTCAGCTGTGAGAAAAAAAGGAAATCCTGCCATTTGTAACAGCATGGATGGATCTTGAGGGCATTATGCTAAGTGAAATAAGTCAGACAGAGAAAGATAAACACTGTATCATATCACTTATAAGAGCAATATGAGAAAGTCAGACTCACAGCAACAGAATAGAATGGCATTTGCCAGGGGCTGAGTGGTGGAGGGAATTGGGGAGATATTGTTAAAGGATATAAATTTTCAACTAAAAGATGAGTAAGTTCTGGAGATCTAATATACAGCATAGTGATTAGTCAATGATACTGTATTATATACTTCAAGGTTGCTAAGAAACTAGATTTTAAATGTTCTCACCACATAAAAGAAACCGTAATTTATGTGGTGTGATACAGGTGTTAGCTAATGCTGCATTGGTAATCATAATGCAATATATAAATCAAATCAACAAATTATATACTTAAACTTATACAATGCCGTATGTCAATTATAACTGAAAAAAATAATCAATTCCATTGATTAACTTGAGTGAAGAAAAATAAACAATAGAACAGAAGTGAAGTTAAAATAGAAATAACCTTTATCATATCAAGACCCTATGGTTATCCAAGCTCAGTTCTCCCTTTTAATAACATTCAGGTAGATATATAGCTAACTATATCATTTAAACCACATGGTACTCGCTGAAATTGAACTTATGGCACAAGAAACATTTCCTGATGTTTCCTTGTTCCCCTCTGGTATATATTGGCAATTTTCCTAATTAAAAATTAAGAAAGCAGCAGAAAATATCTGTTGTTCATTGAGAAACTCTTCAGAGTGAAGATGACAGTGACCAAAACGTTGAGTAAAATGTAGACATTCAAGTAGAAAACATAAAAGAGAACTCAAGCCCCCTCCTGTGTTTAAATTTTTCCTGTTTCTTCCAACAGTCACGGACTTACATCTTTGGTCACACTGAGGCCTATATACATTTGAGGAATTATGTCTTAATGCCTCTCATTGCAGCAGAAAGAGGGTATTATATTATCCCAATAAAATCAAGTGCTATTGTATTTGATCTGATTTTTCAGTATCCATTTTGTACTTTCTTTTTTGATTTTCACTTAAAGTGTTGTGAATTTAGGTCGCAATCACACAGGATGAGAATATTAACAGATTGTTGGAAGTTATTAATGAATGCTTACATATTCAAAACTGAATATGTAGATGTACCATAGTGTCCTTAATGCCAACTTGTATTGTTGCTACATTCTTGCCTTATTCTGTTCATTGAAGCAGCACACTTACTTAATTATACAAAGCAGCTGTTTTGCAAGGGCAGCAGCTGTTTTGCATAATGTTTATTTACATTACCATAATGTCATTTAAGAGGCCATTATGATTCCATTTTTAAGGCCAGTCTCATATTCTTTTGTAGATTTTGTAGGCAATGAACTTCTATGTTTGTCAGAGCCTGAAGTGACGGAGTAAACCAAATGTAATCATGATATAGTTCTATGATTTTATGTTTCATGAGCTATGAATAGAAGTGTATAATTCATTTTCCACTTACCTAGTACTAACTTAACTGAAAAAGTATGTGTTAGGATGATAAAGCATTTGAGCATTTATGTTGGGATGCAAAGTTTATGTGTTTCTTTTTACTTCTCTTTGCTCTTCCCTTCTCTTTGTCTCCTGTTCGACCTGCCTTTTGTGTGGGTTGCCGATAACTTTCAGATTTGGATGAAATACTCAAGTGCTTGCCTGAGAGGTGGGCCACTTGATTCTTCTGGAAGTGTGAGCAACTCAGTCCCTTATAGGATGAACTTTAACAAATAAGAAGCAGGATCTGGGCAAAATAATCTCCCTTCTCTCTCTTTGACTACTTCTTGGTACAGCAATTCCTTCCTTACTCTAATGAGGAAGATGTTTTGAGAGTTGTATATTGGAGATCCCCGGGTAGCAAGAATCTCAGGGAAGCCTATGTCATAAACTAGGGAGTTAACTGAGTTTCAACAAACTGTGAGCAACAATCCTGCTGACAATCACATGAGTGAGTAAGCCTGGAAGGTGATCTTTCCTCATTTGAACCTGAGATGACAGCAGCTCAGTGGACCCCTTGTTTAAGTCCTATGAGAGGCCTTGAATCAGAGAACCTAACTAATGTATACTTTAGTTCTTGACCTACAGAAACTGTGGGATAATAAATGCTATTATTTTAACCTGCTAAGTGTTGGAGTATTCATTACACAGTGGTATTTACTTAAGGTTTAGTGTTCCATTTGCAGACTACATTCTGCAGCCTTCCATTTTCTAACAAAGCCTTTGTCTTAGGTGTCTTAGGTGACCTCTTCCCTTGGCCCTAAAACTCTGCCACATTATATGGGCCTAGCTTCTATTTTGGAGTCCTACCTATCCATGGACACCAATCAGAGATTTCTCACCAAAGCATACACCTTTGTGGATAATACAAGCATGGGAATAGAATGTTCTCAGCACTTCTCTGTGTATGAGTTTCACTCTAATAAAACAAGTTCTGCATTTATGCTATGCAGGCTTATTTGTGTTGGGCTCAATTTTCATCACACTCAGTGTAATATTTAATTTTATATGTCTAATCCATTTAGCATAGTTTATTATTACTTATTATTATTAATGAAGATATTTTTATGTTACAGTTCACTAGTATGTATTGATTTGCAAGACTGATATTCTATACCATTGATATATTTCTTTATCCACTGTGAAATCCAAACCATCACAAATATTATATCTTTATGGTAAATTTTAATATCTAGTAGGGCTCTTTCTGTTTGATAGAAGTATCTTGACTATTCGTGGGCCATTTCTAGTCTGTAATAGTTTAGAAATAATGTTATTATGTTTCATTAAAACCTTGATTGAGTTTCATTAAATTGACAGAATAAAAACTAAAAAAAGAATTATAGCACTTAATCTTTTTTATCCCAAAACAGAGGGCATGTCTTCATTAATGTCTTTCAAATATTTATGTTCCCACATATATTTGTTTTTGGATGCCTTCAGATCATTTATTTTTATGAAAATATGTTTTAACAGTTGGTTTCTCTTATAAAACATGCAATCATTTTTCATACATGGATCTGAACCTAGCTACCTTGCTGATGTTGGGAGACACTTCTCTATAGGTCTCTTTCCATGGCTGTACATCTTCTTAACAGAGACATTGATTGATTTTGTTCTGAACTATCTCCTTAAGGATGTCTGAATATTGATCAGACTCATAAGACACAGTAAGTGTCTTCAGCTTGGACATAGCATAAATGCTTTGCTATCTCGGATAATAAAACTAATGACTCCTTACAAAGCAAATGTTGCATAAGTGTGCTACTAGTCCCATTTAAGAGTGGGGTTTCTCAGGTATGACACAAACCCATATATGCTTGAAAAGAATGCAATTTGTGTGTGTGTGTGTGGTTCCTGCTGATAGTATTTATATATGTCTATTAGGAAAAGTTTATAATTATGCTACCAACTTTTCTATACTTTAGTGATTTGTTTTTACTATCTGATCAGTCACTGGCAAGGATGTATTAAAAATGTTCACATCATTGTGGATTTGCCTTTTCACATTACAATCTATCAACTTTTATGGTTTTATATAATGAAGTTGCATTGGAGAACTGAAAAATGTATCATCAAGTAGTGACCCATAACTACTATTTAATATTAATACACGTATACCAATTGCATCTTGGTAGTGTTTCTATGATATATTTTTGCTAATTTTTTATTGTGAATTGTTTTTATTTGTTTTTGTTTTAGCTTTGCTTCTTATTAGCAGATTATTGTCAGTTTTACTTTTTAGTTTAGCTCAATGTTGCTTTTTCAGTAGAAATATTTATTCTATTTATATTTTGTATGATTTTTGATAAATTCGGGTTTAAATCTACAGCCTTATTTTCTTTTTGACCATTTTTCTACTTATGTTATCTTCCTTTTTCTCTCCTTTCCTGATTTGGGATCATTTTTTAAATTATTTTTTATTGGTTTATTTGATCACTTGCCTTAGTAATTTTATTGTAAATTTATTATTTATTGTAAGTTTAATTTTAAAACTACTTCACAAGAAGCTTGAAAAGACTTCCTTGTAGCTAATATCTGGACCATGTTAAAAGCAGTTCTTATTCTATGGTGATTTATTGTTGTCTTTGCTTATTAGATATATTTTTAATTATTTATTAATATAGTGAGATGCAGAAAACAGGGAAATAAAGTTACAAGGAAACATAGTTAAGTGATTCAGTGGAAATAAAATGATTTATATTCAATAAACTAGTCAGAATTTGAATTCATTAAGACTAAATTTCATCAAAGAACATATATCTCTCAAATACAGTCATCCCAAAGTAGAATGGAGTCCCTTTTTAAAAGTCAACTCTGTTCCATGAACTGCTTAACCATTCTGGTTGTGGTGAATACTCTCAAGGAAACTCTCATTGACATCAAGTCCAAACAAGCTGGTCAATATTTGCACTTGGAAAATGAAGGAAATATCTGGCCTCAGTGGACCTGATGGAATAATCATTTTAAGTCAATTATTAATCACTTTGAAATAAGAATGATTTGTTTGTTTGTTTGAAGTTTTTTATTTAAATTCCATCTAGTTAACAGTGTAGTATTAGTTTCAGGTGTACAATATAGTGATTCAAAAATTCCATATATCACCTGGTGCTCATCATGGCAAGTGTCCTCTTAATCCCCCTCACTTATTTTAACCATCCCTCCACCTCCCTCCCCTCTGGTAGCCATCAGTATATTCTCTATAGTTAAAAGTCTTTCTTGGTTTGCCTCCTTCTCTTTAGTTTTTCCCTTTGCTCATTTTTTTGTCTCTTAAATTCCACATATGAATGAAATCATATGGTATTTGTCTTTCTCTGACTGACTTATTTCACTTAGCATTATAGTCTGTATCTCCATCCATGTCATTGCAAATGGAAAGATTTAATTCTTTTTTTATAGCTAAGTAATATTCCATTATACCACATCTTCTTTGTCCATTCATCAGTTGATGGACACTTGGGCTGCTTCCATAATTTGGCTGTTGTAGATAATGCTGCTATAAACATCGGGGTGTTTATATCCCTTTGAATTCATATTTTTGTTTCCTTTGGGTATTTTTTTTAATTCTCCAATGTTAATAAAGTTGATGTCTGACTCAGGACATATTTTACACTCCTAATGCTTTCAGCATTTTTTCAGCTTCCAGTTTTCTTTCCCTGCAGCTTCTTTAACATCTGCCTCATTTATATCATAAAATTATCTTTCATAAGGGTGGTAAACTGATTATTGATATGCTGTAATAATTCTAATAAATCACCTTAGGAGTCTGTGATGATATTATCTGGAACTTTTAAAAATATGTATTTTAGGGGTGCGTGCATGGCTCAGTTCATTGAGCATCTGACTCTTGATTCTGGCTCGGATCATGATCCCAAGATCATGGGATTGAGCCCCACGATGGGCTCCACCCAGAGTGTGGAGCCTGCTTAATATTCTGCCCCCTTCTCTTTCTCTCTCTCCCTCCCCCCACCCCTCTCTGCCTTTCTCCCCCACTTGTCCTCCCTCTTTCTCTAAAATAAAAAAAAATAGTGTGTAATTTAAAATAAGCAGGGACTTCTGGGTGTCTCAGTTGATTAAGCATCTGACTCTTGATATCAGTTCAGGATGTGATCTCACAGTCATGAGATCAAGCCCTGTGTTGGACTCTGCACTGAGCATGGAGTCGGCTTGGGATTCCCTCCCTCTTCCCCACCCCCACTCAAGCTCTCTCTCTCAAAATAAATAGGTATTTTTAAAAAAGGTTCAAAAAATAAGCAGAGGTTTAATTTTAGGTTTTATGACACAACTCTTGGTCTTCAATTCATGAGTATCTGAGTGAAAAGAAATTATTACTCTTCATCAAAGTGGAACTAAATTTTGGGACATTAATATTAATCATATCATAATCTTTTCAAAATATGCCAAAGTATATTTTATTTGGATATCAGCATGGTCATTTTTATTTTAAATGTCTTCAACCTAGATTAAAAGTAACCTATCTTTCTAAATTTCTTTATTTAATTTAGATTTATTTTCATTGACTTTCTCAGTTCCATAAAGATGATCATTAATTGAAATAAATCAAGTTTTTGAAATTATTGGCAAGCTGTCCCTACTGCCAAATCTATTATCTTTTAAAGGATGAATAAAATGGAAAGGAATTGAACTCCTGTGACTTTCAGCTAACTGTAGCCATCTGACGTTAAAGGTGATTTGGGGCACCTCTTTATATGGTTAAATTTTTTTTATATTCTATTACTTACAGTTCTATAAAAATTTGAGAGTTGTTAAAATAACAAAAGTAGGGGCACCTGGGTGGCTCAGTTGTTTAAGCATCTGACTCTTGATTTCAGCTCAGGTAATGATCTCATGGTTGTGAGATCAAGTCCCTTCTCAGGATCCAGGATGAGTGTGGAGCCTGATTAAGATTCTCCCTCTCTCTCTTCTTCTGCCCCCCCCCCGCCTTTAAAAATAAAATAATAAAATAAATAAAATAAAATAAAATATAAAATAAAATAAAAACTCATTCGATATTTCTTCCTACAGGTTTGATTATCCTTACATTAAAGGTAACAGGATTCTAGTGAGGTAACTTCTAAAGAAATATTTAGCTCCAGTTATGGTAGTGTAAGTCCATTGATGTCGAAAAGTTTGACTTTTTTTAGAAAATATTTTATAATTCTATTGTGCACTTCTGTTTAGACACATATATTTATAATATATCATAATAGACATTGTAATATAAGCTGGCTACTGCATTAAGGTTATCTAAAATTATGGTAATAATAAAAAAGTAATTTCATCCATCCAAGAAGAAAATTTGGGAATGGTGACCATTTGTATTAAATTTATATTAATTTTATAGGTCTTTTGTCACTGTGACATATTTATGAAGCCGTTAACTTTTAACTGCCTGGAGGTTATAATGTACTTGATGTGACCCTCACATGCTAAGTCAAGACCATACAAGTTTCACTGATTATATGCTATTCAGAAATAATACTAATTTAGCTTCCTGTGCTTTTAGTTGAAGTCTATAAAAAAGGATGCCCATTTAATGTCTTAGAAAAAAATTTCTATATAAAAAATGTACCTGAATAATACAACTAAAACGCCAAATTTGATATTAACACTGATGTGCCAATAATAGTGCATCATTAAATCTATTTTAAAACATTAAATTGGAATTTAATAAAATTAGATTTTCCAAAATAAAATTAAGCTGTTAGTATTTCTGGCATATAAAAATTAATTGGAAACAGAGATCACAACTCAACCATACATACTGTCTTGACCATCACCAAAATGTACCACTGAGTGAAGCATATTGATATATAAAGAGTAATGTGGAAATGCACTAGGGTTTTGATATTAGACAGATAATAGTGGTATTAATTTGACTGTGTATTAATTTTCTTATTAATGATAGTTTCAAAGAGACAGTTTTTTTTTTTAATCAGCTAATAGGACAGCTATCTTTTCTCAAAAATTTACTTAATTTCTGATCTGGACATTTCATTAATTTTAGAATTTATTTCTACAATTTTACCAAAGAGATATTTATCACTTCTTAGGTAACCATTGTGAGGTTTAACACTCTTATTCTGTTTTCTTGTTCTCTCTCTTTCTATCTCTCCTGGTCTGGTACACATAGTACAAAGGTAATATGATATTTTGCTATGGTAAATAGTTTGTCAATTAAAAATAAAAATTAAAATTAAGATTTTATTTAATCCTTATATTTCTTGTGAATTATATCTGTTCAAGTTCATAAGACATTTCAGGGAATGGAAAGACAGTCAAAGGTTCATGAAAATCAGTCTTGAATATATAAAGGTTCTCAAACTTTAGCATACATCAGAGTCATCTCTAAGAGTTGTTTAAACACAGACTTCTGAGCAGTGACTGAAGGAGGTCAGAAGTGGGGTCCAAGAATTTGCTTGTTGATGTTGATGTTGCTAGATAGGGGAAAATAATTTGAGAATTAGTGTAAAACAAGTATAATATCGTACCCTATCTCTGACTGCTTCATGAACTAGGAAATGCAATTAATTACACATGAAGACATTTTTGAACTAATGCAGTGATGTGTCAGTAAAATTTCCTGGACCTATTTCCCTGGTTTTTTTTGGCAGGGAAGATAAAACATGAACAGATATGACAGTGATCAATTTATTGTCTTTCAGCTCTACATCCACCCTTTTTTGCTTTGTTTTCTGATACTACAGCAGGACCCAGTAAATCTTCTAGTTTTCCTTCTTTTAAGGCAATAACCCATGGATGAGTATGCTGAGATCCTGGGGGCATCACCCAGGGCCTTCAGCGAACGCTTGCAGCACTCTTGGGCTTCCCTCTATATCTAGCAGCTACTTACACTGTAGTTCCAGCCACAGTCTAGGGAGCTGTCTCCTCATTGTAGGCCACTCCTACTGAATATGTTCTGTGGGCTAACTTCTGCTTGCCCAAACTATTTGGCAAGTTCCTGGGCCACTGGCAGGCTTTGTGCCTCCATGGTGGCTCCTTCACTGAAGAGCTCTAAATACCAGCCTGACCTGGGTGCTCTCCTCAGTGGATAATACCTCTTGTGTCCACGTGTTCCTCAGCCTATATTAGCTTTATAGTACTTGCTTCTTCTGGCCCTCTTAGAAGTTTCTTTTACCACTCTTACTAGCAAATAATCTTTTTCATTAGTTAACAATTCATATCTTATTAAATTTCCCTCTTCAGTTAACTGCAGTAGTTAAGCTCCTGACTGGAACCTGATATATCTTGGATACATTTAAAGGAAAGCTTTTTTTAATTTTTTTTTAACGTTTATTTATTTTTGAGACAGAGAGAGACAGAGCATGAACGGGGGAGGGTCAGAGAGAGAGGGAGACACAGAATCGGAAGCAGGCTCCAGGCTTTGAGCCATCAGCCCAGAGCCCGACGCGGGGCTCAAACTCACGGACCGCGAGATCGTGACCTGAGCTGAAGTCGGACGCTTAACTGACTGCGCCACCCAGGCGCCCCATGGAAAGCTTTTTTTTATTTCTTTACGGATAAACTCTTTTCTTTTGTTTCACCAGTGAGCCTCCTAGTTCAGACTCTTGTGAACATGAAAAGAAGTAAGAATGAATAGACCAAGCCCAGTTTAGGAACAACTATTTTATTTTACTTAATTTAAAAAAAAAGTTTATTTATTTTGAGAGAGAGAGTGAGAGAGACCATGCAAGAGCATGAGGAGGGAGGGGCAGAGGGAGAGGGAGAATCCCAAGCTGACTGCACAGTCAGCACAGAGCCCAACGCAAGGCTCGATCCCTTGCTGAGATCATGAGCTGAGCTGAAATCAAGAGTCAGGCACTTAACTGAGCCAGCCAGGTGCCCCAGAAACAGCTACTTTAAAATAATAGTTTAGAATGAGAATGGAGGATGATACTTTCAAAACATGTTGAGATTTCGGTGAAGTTTTTCATTCTTTGGAGGGTTTGTCTGATATATGTAAAAATTGTACGTTTGATGTGGCAGTTAAGAAATTCTCTCTCATTTCCAAATTAGCCTTTCTATGTTTTACTTTGTACTGAGACTGTTAACATTTCTTCTTTGTCATCTGGCTCGCTGTTGAATTCTGCCATAAGTGTATGCTAGAGGGAGATTCCAAGACTGGAGAAAGAATGAACTTATTCTTTCCTATTTGGTTTCCTGTGTGTTTGCTATATGCTTCTTCCTTCTTTCTTTATTGTTAGAATCACATGTTTCTTCATCCTGGCAACACCAGTTCATTCCCATATATTTTTTTCCTATCACATCTCGAACCACGGAACCCTCTCTGAGACACCAGTTTGCTCCTGAGACCCCCTCCTCCTTCAAGGTCATAGTCACACACAACAGCCAGGTAGCATCTTCTCCTCAGATGTCTGAGTTTCAGCTCTGTGGGCCCCTTTGCCAAATATCTAAGTGATACTGTGCTCTTTCCTTTGTTCCCCCACAGCTAGAGGTGGTAGCTGCTCTCCTGGAATTCTTAGTGATAACTTAGGTTCTTGTTTTTTTCTGACTCTCTTACGTTATCTGGTTAACATCTTCATCCCTGTCGAGCAATTCCTTACATTAATTTTGTTGTGGTGGTTGTTCAAGGAGCTGGTGTCTGTTTTGTCTCATGATAGGACCTTGATGGTGACAGAAATTGGCACCAGGAGTCAGGCCAGGAACCAGACTCCGAAATATAAAGTGTTGAAATGGGTTTGGTTTTATCGTCATGCGTGAACAGAGGGTCAATACTCTTGCAAATTGAAGATGGGAATCTAGTAATGACATAAAGTGGTACAATTTTCACCTATTGTTGATTGTGAGGAAGTCTGTACCGAAATCGGTGCTGTGAGGAACCAGGCACCTACTGTGTTTGACTGTTAAGGTGGTAACAGGGACAGACACTGTCATGTGGGGTGTATCCTTTTAGTGCACTAAAGTACTTACATGAAATAACATGTCAGGCTTAAGGTCTTTAAATTATCACCCCAGATCACAGTCATGATACAGAGTGTATCTGTGCTATTCTAAAAGATTCCTTTATTTCTTGTAGCTACCAGGCCTGATCACACTGAACATGTTTTAAAATGTAATTTCTTGCAGAATTAAAACATAATTTTAATCTAATGTCTCATCAAGTCTCATAAAATGTGCACTTTTTTTAGTAAGAAGTGTGATCCGAAAATTTTGATTGAAAATATTTGGTTGTAAGCAACTTTCCTTCTCATGTACATGCGTATTCACACTTCCTTTACTGATAATTGTACCTAGAGATTTTCCTTTCAAAAAATCCGCATTCTCCTTAAAATCTACCCCAAATATTCCTTGTTCGCATTAGACTCATTAGTAAAGTTATATCCTAGTATTTTCCAGCAGAGCAAAACATGTCTGAGAAGAGATGTTTTATATAACAAAATAATTCAAAGATTTTGCTAATTTATGTTGGTAGAATCCTGAGGCTATGTGTAGGAATGGATATCAAAGGTGGTAATCCAGGGACATGACCATGGGAGATGCTGAAAATTACCATCACATGGTGATAATAAAAGGTAGACCAAGTTTTAGTCAGTTGTATCCTACACTGTGGCAAACCACTCTCACTACCTCACTCTTGCATGCCATTGCTAAGGCAAAAAGATGAACATATATATGAGTAAACATGATATGAAGCTTATCACAGAGTAAATCATAAAGATTTTTTTTAAATACTAAAAGGTGGTTTTCTTCCATGGTAACCCAAGATTACAATGAACATTAAGTTGTCTTTCCACTGGAAAATTGTTTGGCGGTCATTTCCAAAAGGAATTTTCTTTGCATTTTAAACTTTGCTGACTTCTTTCTTTTTTTTTTTTATGTTTATTTTTGGGAAGGGGGCAGAAGGAGAAGGAGACACAGAATCTGAAGAAAGCTCCAGGCTCTGAGCTGTCAGCACAGAGCCCCACGTGGGGCTCAAACTCATGAGCCATTGTGACATCATGACCTGAGCCAAAGTTGACGCTTAACTGACTGAGCCAACCAGGCTCCTCACTTTTCTGATTTCTTAATGAGTTAAGTGAAAATGTCTTTTGCGCTGTTCACTTGAGAATACATGGCAAATGCAGAAAATTTAAGTGACATTTCTTAGTAACGTTGGAGCAGAGAACAACACAAAAATATTAGGCATCCCTTTACTGCCATAGTTAAATTACTCTGCAATATTATTCACATAATTGTGATTTAAATAACTGCTGGATTATAATTACCCAGGACTCCACTAAATAGCCTTTAACACATAAAATGGCTAAAATAGAATGCTCAATTCAGAGATTAATTAAAGTAATGTGTTACTGGATATAAAATATACTAATTACTATGTTGCTAATAATATAAATGTAAAACACAGCTTATCTGTTATCAGAAATTCATTATATTAGGGGCACCTGGGTGGCTCAGTTGGTTAAGCGTCCAACTTCAGCTCAGGTCATGATCTTCCGGTTTGTGAGTTTGAGCCCTGTGTGGGGCTCTGTGCTGATAGCTCAAAGCCTGGAGCCTGCTTTGGATTCTGTGTCTCCCTGTCTCTCTGCCCCTCTCCCGCTCCACTCTGTCTCTCTCTATCTCTCAAGAATAAGTAAACATTAAAAAATTTTTTAAAACTATTAAATTATCAGATAAAACTAATTTTCTAATTAAGTTTTATCTTTAATAAAAAATATTTATAATTGCTTTGATTTTAAATAAAATAATATACTTATTTAGGTAGTCAAATATCTTAGAAAATAGAAAAATTAGAAGCCAAAAATTAGAAGCCAAGTGTTTCATATAAGCTTATATAAGCTCAAATCGTTGTGTATAGCTAGATACTTATTATTAGTTTTCTCGATGATAAATTTTTCATATGGAAAAGTTATAAATACAGGATGAGTTAATATTATCATATTGAGCTGGCAATTATTTCAAGACTATTTTGTATTTGAATTTGTTTCCAATTATGCAGAACAAACAGGTTCTGGAAATAATACTTATGGAAAACGATGGTACACAACTTACGGCATATAAATGGCTATATTTGAGCATTGTCATATTCTCATCAGGTACAACTCAGCATAAAATAACGTAGCAGTCTCCCTAATAACCTTCTGATTTTATGAAGAAATAGTATGTTCAGACCTTGCAATAACAATCAAGGACAATATGTTGAAAGGAGAGGAATAAAAGTATAGAAATTGAGTTGCAGATCTGATCCCCATAAATCATTTATACAATTTAGTGCTTAGTCAAAATAGCTACATTTATTCTAAAGAAATAACATTCACATTTCACTTTTAATAATGTTCAAAGATATTCTTCAAAGGTGTAGAAAAATGAAACAGAGCAAAAAACTTTAAAGGACTTAATTAGAAATTCTCTGCAACATGTATACATATTTGACATAATAAAATTGATTTCATTGTGCTTTCAAAGTTGCCTACATTCATTTTCAGAATACTTTGACTTTGTACTTTATAACCTGCCAGTTTGAAGGTTTTGAACTAGGTCTTAATGTCTGTGCAAATTTCAGAAGCGTATATTTAGATATAACTCTAGTTATTTTTAATAGCTTATAGCTCATCTAAATATAATTGGACTCTGATTGACTAGAAAATTGGATTAGCTCAGTATAGTCTACGACAATTATTGTGCCGAAATTAAGTGAAGTTCTTTGGGTTTGAACAATTTTTGTATTCTAAAACTCTTTCAATTTAGCCACTCAGTGTGGATTTCTTCAGCCTTGTCTGTCATCAGTGGCGACTATTTTCATAAAAGTACACTATAAATTTGCCTGCAATTCAGGATTACTTTAATGTAATAGATGCTGAATCAGTTTCTTAAAATTTCCTTCAACCACAGGTATCTGAAAATATAAAGAGGCTCTACATTTCTTTATTGATGGGTAGTGTCCCAGCTCTAGGGTCTGTCTGGGCAACTAGTCAGGTCTAATTTGTGAGTCAGATAATTTCTAAAATATATTAGACGTCTTAGAAATATTTGTTTCACATTATAAATAACTTGCATTTTTTCCCTTTGAGTGTGTTCTTAAAGCAAAACCCACAATTATGGGGATATTAGATAATCCATGTGGTTAATTTGTTTGATGGACAGATGTACACACTGAAATACACTTGTAGTTTCTGTGTTATGAAGTCTGTTAGGTATATACTTTAATTTCTTGAAGAGTATAATTCAATACTTGTCAGGTAATTTGTGTTAAATAAAATAGCTATTGGCAAAACTACAAGTGAAATAAATTGTATGCAAAATATGTCTCTAATCGGTACTATTAAAATGATATGAAGACACCTGGGATGAAATAAAGAAAAAAATAAGTAACCCAAATATTTAAACAGTTAAGTTGTTTCTATGATTGGTTATTTTCTTATTTAAGTAAATTTCACACAACATCACATCATATAACACCAAAATCATATAGAGTGAAATTCCTCTTTGATAAAGTAGCTTAATATATTTGCCATTTATTTATTTATTTATTTATTTATGTATATATGTATGTATGTATTTAGAGAGGGAGAGAACATGAGAGAGGAAGAGTGGTGAAGGGGAGAGAGAGAGAATCTTAAGGAGGCCTCATGCTCAGTGCAGAGCCTGACGTAGGGCTTGATCCCATGACCCTGGGATCATGACCTGAACGGAAATCAAGAGTTGACACTCAACCAACTGAGACATCCAGGTGCCCCTATTATGCCATTTCTTAATATTCTGACATGTAAATATTTATAAAAAAATATACAAAATTTATCTCAATATTTGCAAAATCAGATTAGGAAACTAGGAAGTTCTTATTAGTATATCACGGTCATTCAGGGGAGACAAAAAAAAAGTTTTATTTATTCATCTTTATTTCAAATTTCTAACAATATCCTTTAGAATGCACTTAGGGAATTTGCTAATGACATTGAATCCAGACTGAGTCACAGCCGGTATTAATTTCAATTTCAAGTGACCTTAATGTTATATTCAAAAACAGAACAATTAAAATTAATAAGACCATGAACAAGATATCCTACCAGAGCAGAAAATTATAAACTGCAGAAATATAACATCATGCATTAAAATCTGGAGTTATCTGTTGAAAAAAATAAGAACAAGAGGATTTATGAACAGAGTCGATAGCTTATTGAATGAGTTCCCCATTTAAAAGTCATGGTGGGGGGCACCTGGGTGACTCAGTCGTTTGAGCCTCTGACTTTGGCTCAGGTCATGATATTATACGTGAGTTTGAGCCCCACAAAGGGCTTGCTGCTGTCAGTGCCGAGCCCTCTTTGGATCCTCTGTCCCCTTCTCTCTGTGCCCCTCCCCCATTCAGGCTCTAAATAAATAAATAAACATTAAAAATCATGAAAATGACATTGATAAAAATGGCAATATTTAGAAACTGACTTGCAGACTCAATAACTGACAAGTTAATTTTTTAAAGAACGTCTTTGAATATATTATTTCATACAGCACTTACAACAACTTTGTGAACTTTATAAAGCCAATATTATACTTGCATTTGCTGTGAAGGAAACTAAGAATACCTGAGAAGCCCTCAATTTTACATAATAATTCAGTGGAGCCAAGGCTGGAACTCTGTTCTTTAGACCCTGAGAAATGAAACCTTAATGCATCTAATGAGCATACACCCAGCAGAACAAAAATTTTTCTGGGTTTCATAAATAAAAAGATCGAATAATTTAAGAAAGAAATGAAAGGCATCAGAAAAATAATTGAAATATTGGAAATTCATATCAATATAAAAGTATTCAAGAGCTATATTATGGGGGAAAAGTGTGGAACAATTTATTTTTCACATTGGTACATGTAAATCGTTCAAAACTAGTAAGAAATACATATCTTTATTAATATTCTAAATTTAGTTTTGCCTCTTATTATTCCAAAAAATGGTGATTGCCCATTTTTCGATTTATTTACTCTCTTTAATATATTATAGAAATAAGCTGTGTTCTAAGAATAAACTTAGCAACAAACTAAAATGAAACTATGATTATGCTTAGTGAACAGTAGGTGTAAGATTGACTGACAGGCGACCTTACGTAGGGATGAAATTCAGAGCTAAGATGTACTCTGAATCAAAAACCTTGAGTATTGCTATTAATTCATTTCTTCAAGTAAAATCATGTTAAGCCTCTAAGCTCTATAACACAGATCCTAATTAAAGGGAGTCGGATCCTTGCGTGGTTAAATCAGGCTTGTACTTGACTGCTCCCTTTCCGAACCATTCATTTTATTATTCCTAATTCTGTCTCAGTGACTTACATGGAAGGGCTGTGGCCTTTTTTCTTAATATTGAGATTAAACTCTTGGAACTACCAGAGTTAGAGGCGAGGGAAGAGATCCGCACATTGTTGTTTCTCCTAACCCCAGCACAATTATAGGAGTAAAAAGTAACCAGTGGTCAGGGGGTGATTTTGATGGTACCTCATAGAATGCCAACATAGTTTTGAAACTTAGGAACTTTAGTAGAGTGAAAAATAGGTTTATTTACTTCCCTAAGTGGTTCTCCAGTTGATCTGAAAGATTGAAAATGGCTTCTACAAAAAGGAATAGCTTTCAGAATTGATAAATCTGATTTAAAAGATTTGAAACGTAGTATCCCCACCAAATGAAAAGATTATAGAGATTAAGAGAAAGATGAAACTTCATGTAGTAAAAAAAAAAAAAAACTTTTTTAACTCTTAGGTTAGGCATATATAAATTTTGTGATTAAAGATTATAATTAGAATGGTATCTACATTATATTCCTTTCTTGTTACGAAATAAATTAAAAATAACTTTATTTTCATGTTCAAATTGATGTGATTGCTTTCCATAATACAAAAATGATGCTAATAAAATGATGCAGGTTGTTATCATTTGCATAATATTGTCAAAGAAAAAAATAGTATTGCTAAAATATAGAATTAAATAATGATTAAAATAGCAACATTGTTATTCTTTGAAACATTATTTTACCTTCGAAACACCGGTGAACGTTATGTCTACTTCTTTGTGAATAAATTATTTGCATTATATCCAACAAAAATTCTAATTAAAAGAAAAAATTTAATGTTTATTTATTTTTGAGAGACAGAGAGCACTAGCGGGGGAGGGGCAGAGACAGAGTGGGAGGCTCAGAGCTGTCAGTACTGAGCCCAATGCGGAGCTGGGACTCTGAAACCGGGAAGGGTGAGATCATGACTTGAGCAGAAATCAGGCGCCCAACTGACTGTGCTGCCCAGGCACCCTACATCAATTCTAAATTTTAGGATTCTGTATGAGAGATGAAAATTTCCATAACCTTTAAATGAAATGGTACACCAAAGTCTTCCCCCCTGAATAAAAACATGTACCATAAAATGTCCTTAAATTTGATCAAGAAATTAAATGACATTATAAACTATAATATTGCTTTAGCTATGAACTAAAAATGATAAGACAGATGAGTTATTTATTAATACATAATATATAATACAATATAATATATAATTTTTCATTTGCAAGATATTTGAAGATTTTTATCATTTTTTAATGGAAGGTAAAATGAGTTACAATTTTATAAAAAAAAATAAAACTTTAAAAATTACCTAAACACTGTTTCATCAGAATGCATTGAATCAATAAAATAAGCAGTAAAGATTAGTGGAAAAAGAAAAGGCAATTTCACATTGCCTGTATGAATATTCCTTGGAGATTTCAGGTTAACCTCAAAGTAATATCAGGAAACTCAATCTTTGTTTTGTCATCTGTTCATTTTCTCCATAAGTGCTGAATATAGTTATTTTTGCTGAGTGGCAAAGGTTAGCAATTCAAAGGTTACAGAATTAAAGAATCTTGGGATATTAGATCAGTCCCTTAAAATTACTTCTGAGGAAATTAAAATCAAGACAATACAAGAGACTTTTAATAAAGTGAGGATTAGCAATTTTCTGGATGGAGTAGGTAGAGGTTTATATTAATTGGCAAGAGTTCTAGTTTATTTGTTTTAAACCATCTTAGTGATGTAATATTCTGAAAATAACTTAAATGGATGTTAACACTGGTGCATCTAAGTCAGAAATTGATATTAACATTTGGATAATCAAATAGCCCTTTCCTCTGACAATGGGCTTTCCTCTGGCAATAGCACCTGCCAAGTTTATTCTGTGCCATCAGCTATGTCTTTCCCTTAAGCAACATCTGTACATTTACAGTCAATCAGATGTTTATTTATTTTCTTTTTTGTCCACCACATTAAAAAATACAATACGGGTTAAATAAATTCCATCAGTTATGAATATAGCATGCCCTTAAATAGCATGCAATCATAACAGTCAACATTAAGTTATGTAGATATACCATAATTAATGTAAATGTCAGAGTATATAAGCTACAAATGATATGTACAATTCCTGATTTTATATTACTGTATTGATCTCTTTGAAAATAGTTTCAGTTTAATTTCTAGAGCTGTATCTCTAGAATGCTATTTAAAGTGGGTTAAAAATCTAAGTAGCCTGGTATAAAATGGAGATCAGCTTAGGCCACTTACTTTACAGTTGTATTTTCAGAGCATGATGCTTGTTTATTCAGATTTATTGTAGATCATTAGAATAATTGAGGTTTTTGAAATATACTTTTTGTAATATTAAGAAAATTTAAATGCCAGCATCATTATTACCAGTATTAATAGGAGAAGTGTTATCATTAAAATGATTTGGAAAGCTGTTGGAGATTACAGGATAAAGCACTTAAATAACAACAAACTACTCTTTGACACTGTTACTGTTTTCACCCATGTCTTACTTTGTTGAGGAACAATAAATAAGGGTATATAGATATATACATAAATACATGCATATAGAGGTAATGCTTGTCGTGTGTAGGCAGTTGAATTGTTCTTATGTGGGAGATTTGCTGAAAGACCTTGTACCCTTCTTGGATGAAGGTGTCAGCAGATCCTAAGGATGGGGTTTTGCTAAATCAAAGGATTTCTAATGCTATTAGTGAATGGATCCTCTAGAACTTCCATTCCAGCAGTAACTTTTATAACCAGATATTTTTAAAGTTTCAGAATGCACTTAAAATTAGACACTCACATAGTATGTATGTATAGTTATTCATTCCTTGGATATTGCTTTTTTGTATTTCTTTATTATTTTCTGTTAAAATTCACTTGAAGTTCAGAGTGCCTGGGTGGCTTAGTAGGTTGAGCATAGGACTCTTGATCTCAGCTCTGGTCGTGACTTTAAACCCCAAGTTGGGCTCCACACTGGGTGTGAAGCTTACTTAAAAAAAAAATAGACTTGACATTCTGGAGAGTTGATGTTGAGTCTGAGATATTTCTAAAATTTTTGAGATAGTGTGAAGTTGTGACAATAGGAAGCACTCAAAATCTATTCCCCCCAAAAAAACTTGTTACAGCTTCACAAAATACTGAAAAAATATTATAAATAAAATAGGATAGAGCATCCACAGAACTCAGTCCTGTGGCCATTTTCTAGGACCCATGCCAGATCAGAATTTACTTCTTAAATTCTGTAACTTCACACATGGCCAGCAAAAGACCATTACACAACAGTGCATCAGTTCGTTAACAAATGTTGAATCGAATTTAGCTGAGAGACAGACTACTAGCTAAAATGGATGAATTTCTTACATTAGAAAATTACAGTTTATAATTGTCAAGTCTGATAAATCACATTTCATAAGATATACTGAAACCTTAAAGTAATTACAACTTATCCACTTCCTCTGATTAAACTATACAGATCCTTTTTGTATAACTAGTTGGCTGGTTATTTTTGTTTTGCTAACAAAGTCTCTGCATGCACACACTTTACATATTTAAGGCAGATTTTGTATAAAGCATGTATAAATTATGTCTTCCAGTTATAATTTTGTTACTGTCTTCATGACCTAAGCAGGTAAGTTTCAGGAAGTATGTATATTTTCTCATGATTCCAAAAACAAGTTTGTGAGAGGATCTTTGTAATCTAAAAGGGCTAGATAAAGCTTTAAACTATTTTCAGGGGTCAATTTTATTTTACAAACTTATACAACAATCTGAAATATTAGTTATTCAATATTGTGTCAATACTTATTAATTCAATGGGCTGATTTAGAGAAGCAGCTGTATGAAACAACCAAATTACTGCACATATCTGTGTCACCTATTTACACAGGATATATTTATCTGACTTTTTTTTAATTTTGCTTAAAATTCATTTATTTTTGAGAGAGAGAGCACAAGTAGGGGAGGGGCAGAGAGAGAGGGAGACACGGAATCTGAAGCAGGCTCCAGGCTCTGAGCTGTCAGCACACGAACCATGAGATCTCATAGACCATGAGATCATGACCTGAGCCAAAGTTGGAGGGTTAACCGACTGACCCACCCCGGCGCCCCTTATCTGATTTATGCATCTTATCTACGTTTTTATTCCTATTACTTACTTATCTGCCTATTTTTCTACTCATTTTCTCATTTACCCACAAGTTATCATGTACTTCTTATGTGACCAGAATTGCAGTAAGTGCAAAAGATATAAGCACATGCTAGAAACATCTCTGCCCTTAGGGACCCTACAGTTATGTTAAGGAAACAGACATATGTAGCACAAAACAGAATTTTAGGAAGTTTTCTATAGTTCAAGTCTATATCATTGAATCCGTTAATAAAATTAAAATATACTAATTGTTTTTTTAATTTTTAAATAGTAATTTAACAACTTTCTATACTTTTAGTAATTTTCAGATTTGGACAAGCCATAATAACTTTAAATGCAATGAATTTATAGTTTAATTTCAATGCAATAGGTTATACAAGAATATATTTCTCATTTCAAAATGATTTAAAATTACAGAGGCACCTGAGTGGCTCAGTTAATTAAGCATCCAACTCTTGATTACGGCTCAGTCATGATCCCACAGTTTGTGGGATTGAGCCCTGCATCTAGCTCTGTGCTGACAGCTCAGAGCCTGCTTGGGATTCTCTCTCCCTCTCTCTGTGTCTGTCTCCCCTCCTCTCTCTCTCAAAATAAATAAACTTTTAAAAACTTTAAAAATGATTTAAAATTACAAAGAAGATTCTTAGCCATTATTTTTTAGAAAAAAAAAGTTCACTTTAAATAAATAAAACTTTTTAAAGAAAGTCAAAATTACCCACTCTTTTTGTATGAACAAGAAGTTCCTTATTGTAAAGAGTGAAATATATACAAGTATAATCTTTTATCTCATTTTAAAAGAATAAGCAATAAACAATCTTTTTTTAAAAATTTATTGACTTAAGTCTTCCAGCATAAAATAGATAATGCAATGTCATATTTCTGCTTCAGTTTGATTCAAAGTGTGATATGTGAATACTTAGTCATGTTTAATTGTTATAAAACAAACAAACAAACAAAAAACAAAAAAAAACTTCATTATCCTCTCTACATTTACTTGCTGTTTTAGTGGAGCACCTCTGTCAAAACCATCTTTGGGGGATGTTTGAATTAAATCCTTAGGTTCTAGTACATACAAAATGTGCAAAGGAAAAAAAAATCAAAATTTCTATCCCAAATGAATATAGGTTAGAAATGCCCTATTTGCTTTAGATTATAGATTTTGATTTTTAGTGGAATAAGAATATATTGTATATGTATATGACATAATTGTATATGTCTCACTAATTGATTAAAATAAAAAAAATGCATCTTTTTTATAAAGCCAAAGCATACAATTATTTATAAATAATGATATAACTCATTACTGAGCTGCTAAAAATGGAATGTTAGAGAAAACAAAATCATTAGACAGCATTCTTCCCAATTAAGTCTAGTAACTTGACTTTGAAAACTTTTCAGAAATAAGTCAATATTGATTCTCTAGTAAGCTTTGAAATGACTTTCCTACATCTGATTCATTGGGTCATTACAAGGAAAAATTGTCAACCACATGACTATGCAATTTGTATTCTGTAACTGGCTGCCTCAAAATTCTTTGTTCTGTTCATTTTCACTTGGGATTCCAGCCAAAAACTGACAGCTAGAGGACACTTGTCCACTGGTTTTGCTACATCATAAGTCATGTCAACAGTGCTGCCTAAGAAATTATATTCTTTCTGTACCTATCACTGTCACCACATCAAAGGAAAAAGACATATTGATGATGTAATTTCATTCACTGTTTCTAGCATAACCATTTGTGCTTGTAGAAAAAGTTTGATATATTTATGAATAATAAACATTAGAAGAATATTATATTGTTAGTGTTTACATTTCTTGCTGGCATTCTCCTTATGCAAAGAGGCTGGGCATTCTGATAAAGTGGATTAAACAGAAAAATGGAAAAGAGGTTATTGTAGTAGACTGTCCTAGGAAAAAAAAAGAGAAAGATGTGGCAAATCAGCTTTTACTTTGACAGTTTGTTCATCTAAACCTGAAAATTGTCTTAGGAAAAAAAAACAGTATATTTCAGTTTTATTTACAAGGGACATGAGGCCAAGAAACAATAAAAAACGTACTCAGTGTTACCCATCTTGAATACAAGCTTCTATTTAAAGACTTGAGATAAGGAAACCATTTGCCAAAAAATAGATAAAGACATTAATTCTCATGGTTCTAAAGAAATATATATCTACATACTCATGCACAAACATACAAACATTTAACCACATTCATCCCCAAAATGATATTAACTGAATATAAAAATGAAAATCAACAAGCAAAATGGTAGTTTGACCAGGAACATGGAATTATCTATCTTCTAAGTCTTTTAAACTAATGCAAACCTGAAATACAAAACAAGTCCCAATTGGAACACTTTTTAAAAATGAACTATCATTGACATATTACTTTATATTAGTTTCATTTGTGAAGCATAATGGCTCAGTGTTTGTATATATTGTGAAACAGTCCACAGCACGTCTATTCAACAACCATGGCCACACATAGACATTTTGTTCTTGTGATGAGAACTTTTAAGACCTACTCTCCTAGCAAGTTGCAAATTTACAATTCAGTATTGTTAACTGTAGTCCCCACCCTGTACATTACACCTTCAAGACTTATTTTATAACTGGAAGTTTGTACCTTTTGACTTTACATATTTCACCCATACCCCACCTCCAGTTTCTGGCAACCACCAATCTGTTCTCTGTATCTATGGGTTCAAGTTTTATTGTTGTGTTGTTGTTTTAGATTACACACGTAAGTAAGAACAAACAGTATTTGTCTTTCTTTGTGAACACATTTTTAAAACAATTGTTTTTAACCATAGAAGAAATATATTGCAAATGTATTTGTTATCATTCATGTCTTTCTCCAATGATCTTGTGCTTTTACAACTGGAACACAAAATAAAGTCATTAAATTCAAAGTACTGAGTGATAAACCAATAAGTGAAAAACTGAAACATAAATTAATACATTAGCAAGGGTTGTTCTTTAAGAAAATGTGCTCTCTTCGTGCTGTATACAGTTGGTTGATATGCAGTAATTTGGTGGGTGAGGCACAGTTTAGCATCAATTGATATACATTGTAACAATGATTAAATCAGTTAGCTAAGGGACGCCTGGGTGGCTCAGTCGGTTAGGCGTCCGACTTCGGCTCAGGTCATGATCTCACAGTCTGTGAGTTCGAGCCTCGCATCGGGCTCAGTGCTGACACCTCAGAGCCTGGATCCTGTTTCAGATTCTGTGTTTCCCTCTCTCTCTGACCCTGCCTCTGTTCATGCTCTGTCTCTCTCTGTCCCCAAAATAAACAAACGTTAAAAAAGAAAAAAAAACAAAAACAGCTAATTCCTACCCTCCCAGTCTCATATGATGGCTGGATTGAATTAAATATACTTGTTAGCAGTCAAAATGTAGAATTATTGATGAAGGAAAGAATAGAAACTTAATTTACTTTTTGAGGCTTGAAAAACAACAAACTACATACTGCTTCTTTCAGTTTGATATATTAGTTAAGTCAATCTGCAAGAATCAGTTCTTAGGTGATATATTCAGAGTGATAATCTAAAGAAGGGGTCAAAATTGTGCTCGTCAGTGTGTGCATGTGTTTATATATTGCTCAAAATTTTGAGGAATGTGTATGTGTGATGCAACATCCTAAGGAACATGTTTCTAGTGTGGTGGATTAAAATTGTTTCTATATTACTGATGCTTTACTTTCACATATTAATTTACTGCACAATTTTTCCTTCCTTTCCTGTCCACAGGCTGTTAGGTTTGTCTTTTTTATCTAGTAATGTCCTGAGCTGTCACATACCAAAGCATTTTGATGTTATAAATTGTACATATTTGCTTATTTTCTAGCCTTTCCACTAAAATATGGGATCCTTGAGGGCATTCTTATTTTCTTTTCTCCATTACATAATGGAATGTACTCAAGAGAAGACATTGTTAGAGCATTCTTATGAGAAGTGTAATATTATTCCCATTGTACATTCATGACCCTAAGACTTAGACAAGAAAAGTCGTTTGTCCATTTTCCCATAACTAGAAAACAGAACATCAGAATTTTTTGTCTATGTATGTCCAAACTCAAATTCTATTCACATCTCTTATTATATTATTGCCCTTCCAATTCTTCCAATTCTCTTTGTGTGTGGGTGGGTATATATATGTGTATATATACACATATGTGTGTATATACACATATATGTATGAGGGTGGGTGATATTTATGTGTGCATGCATATTTTGAGTACTTTATAATTTCCTATAGTGTTCCATGGAATTGAACCTTCAGATTCATACTTAAGGTTTGGTAAATGATTTTTTTTTCATTAATTTTTATTAACTATACTCAGAAATCAGTTGTTATATGTAGATAAGGTAAATATCTAAGGTAACTTAGAATGATTTAAATTTTTTTAGGATTATATAAATTAATTTGGAGAAAGAAGTTATTCTATAAAAGACAGCAAACTTGAAAAAACTTAGCTTCATTCAGTCTTTAATGGACCAATCTTATCCTTCCCTACATGGTTTACATATTATCCCAAATCATCTTGGAGTAACCTACTCTTTCTTGGTCTTGGCTGGTTTTCTCACTTCCAAGACAAAGAGGCTGGAGTGAAAGCTCACAGTATTCTTCTAGTTGTAAAGCCCAGCTCCTGCACATTGGTGGACTGCATAGAGAAAGGCCCTGGCTTTGCCAGAATTTTCTCTAAGGCCCTGTAGTACAGGTGAGTTGAAGTTCCATGAAACAGACTTTCAAAGTGGGATTTGGGAGACAGGATGGAGTAAACAGACAAATAACTTCTTTTACTAAGAGACGTGAAGTGTTATCAGCAAATGTCATACTTTTTGTGATCATTTCTTTCAAATACAGTAAGTACTTAATATCTGAGTATGGTTATTTTCTGCTTCTATTTTATCTGTGTTAAACACAAATGAAAGTTTTACTAAATGTGCTATCACTACCTACTACACCTTCCTCATCAATCATAATGTGATACCTGCTGTCCTAAGACTGCATCCAACCTCATTCCAAAATTCCATTCTGAGTTCTGTTTTTAATTACAGATCTATCTACCCTTCTAGTCCATAATCCCCAGAAGACAGAGTCAAAAGCAAAAACTTCTACTAAAGTTTTGTTGAATGCAGTTCTAGAGAAGCATCAGTGAAGGGAAAAGGGAAGTAAGGGAGAGAAGAAGAAAGAGCAGATGGAAAAGGCATTTAATGAAGCTCGTCCCAGATTCGCCACTGATACCACCACCGCAAAAGGTGATTTCTCACTGTTGTAGACTGAATTAGTGGTTTCAGTTCTTCACTCTACCTAGATCCATTTCCTTTGCTTTATATCTTTGCAGTTCTTCCCATTAGAGGCAAAACATCTTTCCCTATCTTACTGGACTTCAGTTCCTTACCTTAGTCAGGCTTTTACGTTTGGATCATTCTTCTACCACCGATTAGCCTAGTCAAAGTGCTGGATGTGGATGAACAAAAATCTAAAAAGTTGGTGGAACCATAAATGAAAACCTGCTATGATCCTGGGATCAGCTGTTGAATCAAGTTTCTTAACACAGTGCAACTTTCCTTCTCTTTATCTCTTTATGAAGAAGCGAAGGCACATTATTGAGATCAGGATATCATGAAAGGGGTGAGTGAATCAAAATGATGCAAGGATTATACTGGATTTAGCTCATGTGTCATTGCAGATTGTCACAGTCTTGCCTACTTCCCCTCGAGGATTTGGCAACCTGTCCTGCTGTTCCCAGTGACAGTTTGTATTATTTCTGTTGCTATAAAGCCTGTGCTGCTGCACCTGCCACCAAAGTTGCCCCTAAAACCCCCATGTGTGCCTACTCTCACAAGGAGAGACTGGTGTGCATACACCCTAGCTAAACCCAACCCCCTAGAAGCTTTGACTTCTCTGGGGCCTCACTCAGGATTCTACATGACATAACTCCAGAATTCAGGGAAGTTGGTGTGGTATTGGTTGAACTTACTGCTATAGGATATGGCAGTAAGAAGGAGGCAAATGTAATTGGTTGGACACCTTTCACATCTGTTCCAACTATTCCAACTAAATGTTCTGAGATTCAGTGCTTTCAAAAGTCCTGTCTGAATATATACCAGTGAGACAGAGCACTTAGTAACATTATCATGTAGCCTGGTCATGCATCTTCTATTCTTTCTTTTCTTCACTTTTTCTCCACTTTATTTTTTCCCTCACATCTTCTTCCCTGGGAAACTCCCTTTTTCCTCCTCAATAAGACATTAACAAGAAAGTCTTTTGTCTCTGGGTCCTTTTTCTAGGGATTATAACAAAGATGACCTGTTTTCATTAACTTCACATTCTCTGTACCATTTTCCTTTATGTGATATTTTTGACAAGTAACAGAAATAAATAAGCACTCTTTGAGGGAAAATGAGCTTATAAGCAAAATACTACAGCTCTTCCCAGCAGCATGTGTTGCTGCTCTATTAATTTCAGTGGTTAAGTACTGAAGAGTGAGCCTCCAACAGAGCATTACCTGGCAACAGCTAAAAAATGCAAACACATTGCTAATTGCAGCATTACCTCCTCCAGCCAATCAGAAACAACATAATCATAAGCTATCTGCAACTAAGCTGCACTGGGAAATGCTATTTGGCTGAAAATAAGGTAACTATTTGCTTGTTCCAAGATGAACTATTTCCTCTGACTCATTTGAAAGAGAATGTTCATAAAAAAAAAGTAATAATAATGATAAAACTTAGTAAACTCATCTTCTATTTTGTGCATGCGGTTAGGAATTCTGTTAATTTAAAAAGGATAGGTTTCCACCTTTTTCCAAACCTGGATTCTCAAAGTAATGAAGTAGATATGTAGTTTCTGGCACGGTATCTCTTTTATACAAACTGGTAATGGAACTATTCCACCCTCAAAAGAATCTCTGAGGTAACAACCTCAGAGTTTGTTATCTAAGTCCAGGAAGAAAAATTAAAGTTTTAGAAATTAGACTCAAAGCCCAGACATTTTTAATGGGTGTAGAAATTTAGTAACATTATAAATAAGCATTTTAAAAGTATAATATGTCTGTGATCTGCATAATACATCTTGCTTGTCAAAGGTGTTTGCATTCTAAAAGTTTAAATTTAGAAATTATGCAATGATTACTCAACATGATAAACAAAGACTGAACTTTTAAAATCTTAATAGTATTATCTTGGGGCGCCTGGGTGGCTCAGTCGGTTAAGCGTCTGACTTCAGCTCAGGTCACGATCTCACGGTCCGTGAGTTCGAGCCCCGCGCCGCGTTCTGGGCTGATGGCTCAGAGCCTGGAGCCTGCTTCCGATTCTGTGTCTCCCTCTCTCTCTGCCCCTCCCCCGTTCATGCTCTGTCTCTCTCTGTCTCAAAAATAAATAAACGTTAAAAAAAATTTTTTAAATAAAATCTTAATAGTATTATCTAAACACATACTGATCATATATTGTGCTAAGTACTTTATGTGAGATATTTCACTGAGTATTGCCAAGGTTGTATATGAGGGATGATATCATTATCTCTACATAATCAATAAAGTATCTGACACTGTGGAGTTTGCATAAAATAAGTGATAACTTTTGCATAAAATAAGCGACAATGCTGGGACTCAATCTCAAAGTTATTTGACTCCAGAATTGATATTCTCTGAATTGGACTTACAATAAAATTGTTAATAATCACTCCTGCTCACTAAAATCAATGAACCCTGGCATTCTTTCTTTTCTTTTTCTAAGCCACACTTTTACCACCTCAAAGCAACTGCAGATGTTGTCTTCACTTTCTGGAGCACTTTGTTTGCAAACATTCACATGGCTGGCTAAGTCATTCAGGTGTTGATCCAAAAAAAAAAAAAAAAAAACAAACAAACAAACAAAAAAAAATCAAAATCAAAGCAGAAAAAACTTTAACGGAAAGGACTGACTTCATTAGTCCATCCATACCATTTATCTCTCCTTTCAAATGTCTATAGAATTATCTTATTTTGTCCTAACTGACCCACTGTTTATAGAGGTGGAAATAGAATTCAAAGCAGATATGGAGACTGAGAATCTAGAATAAGAGAGACTATATATTACACATTTTGTTTTTGACCATTTGCATTTACAAATACTCCCAACTTCACACTTGAAGTCCTTCAAATCAAGGATGTGACATATATGTGAACATTACATAGGTAGGTATCAGCAGCAGCCCACTCTTCACACTTTTTTTAAATCAAACAGCCCACTCAGTTTCCTAGAATGACTGGCTTTCTCAGTACTAAAGATGCCCAATTATACCCAATAAGGTGGCTCAAATCAAAGCTAATCACTCACCTACCCCTCAAAGAACATCAAGACTGATTCCTTCATGTACCATGTCTTGTGTACCTCCCTTTCCGTAAGAAATCAAGCTTCACAGAACCCTGCTCATCAGTGAGACTTCTGCGCCATACCACTTCCTATTTTCTTAGTATGACCAATCATCTACCCTTCTCCTGAGTTCTCACCTTCCATGGTGCTGTGTGAATTTCATACCCTTGTCATCAACATATTTCCAAATTTCTAAACACCTCTTTAGCAATCGCCATCATTTTCTTGTTTGTAACTGAAATTTTGTTTTTCCCTGGGGATTAGTCTTCAGTGCCATGGGGATCACAAGGAGGTGAAACTGGTGCTGTCCTTGTTCTTCATTGCATTTTTAGGCATTTGTCTTCTCCTTTCACTCCCTAGTTCCTCAATGGTAGCAGTTCTTTGATTCCCATTATCATCACTAATACTGATCTTAAAAACTGTTAATTAGATTAATATCCCTCATTTCTGTGATAATAATCAATGGTCCATCAGAACAACCAATGCTTTCTATATCCCATCAACACGATTTCCTCAGTCTCCCACATACCAACTTTTCTTGGTAAAGCCACAACCCCAGTTAATTCAGTTTTCTACTTTATCTTTGGAAGGTTGAAGCACAAGGCATGTTAGATTACTGCATTTTATGCCTGTCTCCACAGATAGACTTTCAGTATGGCCATGATAATCCTAAAATAAGTTTCTACATACTTTAGCACTCTTATAAAAGATTATTTCATACCCTTTCATCCTAAACTTCCAAAATTTATTTTCATTTTCAGATGATAATATTGCTTAATTTACTGCCAAAATAAAATCAATAAAAAATACACTGTTAATAGGAAGACAAGTTAGAGCCTAGGAGAAAATAGTTGCAAAACATGTATCAGACAAAGAACTAGTATGTAGAATATACAAAGAAATTTTACAAGTCAAAAGCACAAACCTAAAAAATCAGAAAGTGGGCAAAAGACATGAACAGACACTTTACTGAAGAAGATATACAGGTGGTAAATAAGCACATGAAAATATGTTCAACATCATTAGTCATCAGGGAAATGCAAATTAAAACCATTAGATATCACTGTGCATCTAACAGACTGATTAAACTACCAACTAGTGACAACACCAAATATTGGTGAGGATGTGGAGAAACTGGACCACTTAAACTCATTGGCACAGGGTGATGGGGGGGCAAATGTAAAATGGCATAGCCACTCTGAAAACCATTTTGGAAGTTTCTTACAAAACTAGCCATGTAATTGCCATATGACCCAGCCATTACATCCAAGATGTATGTCAATAGATAGTTAAGCGAGTTGTGTTCTATCCGTACCATAGAATGCTATTCATCAATAAAAAGAAACAGGCTGTTGATAGACACAACATAGATTATCTCTAGGAAATTATTGTGAATTAAAAATCTAACTGCCAAAGACTACATACTGTACAATTCTATTTATGTAACATTCTTGAAATGACAAAAAGACAGAAATGGAGAACAGATTATCGGCTGCCAAGAGTTAGGGAGGGAGGCTGGAGGAAAGTGGAGTAACTATAAATGGGCAACATAAAGAATCCTTGTGGAGATGAGCATGTCTTTTATTTTTACTGTGTCACATTAGGTATTAAAGTATAGTTTCACGTGATATACTCATTGGAGGAGACTTGCTAAAGGATACATAGTATTTCTTAATATTGTTTCCTACCATCATATGTGATTCTAGTTATTTCACAATAAAAACTTTAAAAAATAAACAAAAAGTAAAACCACAACAAACAAAACTCTTACTTGATCTCTAATTTTTCTCCAGCTACTGTTTTATTTCTCTGTCTCCATCATAATAATTTTAAAGACTTATTTATAATTATAGGTCTGGCTTATGCATCCCCTTTTCTCATCAACATTGATCTCTCTCTAATAAGGTTTTCATTCTCTCTACCCTTCAAATATAGTAGCATTAAAGATTCAATCTTGCCAAATTCAGTGATCAATTCTAGTTTCTCATTTAATTCAAACTAAAAAGCAGAAATTTACACAACTATTCAGTTTCTCCTTCCTGAAACATTGTATATACTTTGCTCAGTGACATAATCTCTTGTGTTATCCATTTACTTCATGGTTCCTGCTACTCAGTCTTTTTACAGATTTCTCCTTTCCAAATATGGGAATACCCAAGAGCATGTACATCATATCACAGATTTTACTGGAATATTTCCTAAAAATAAACTTAAATGTTGGGGCACCTCGGTGGCTCAGTTGGTTAAGTGTCCAACTTTGACTCAGGTCATGATCTCTTGGTTTGTGAGTTCAAGCCCTGCGTCAGGCTCTGTGCGTATAGCTCAGAGCCTGGAGCCTACTTCAGATTCTGCGTTTCTCCATCTCTTGGCCCCTCCCATGTTCATGCTATGTCTCTGTCTCTCAATAATAAATAAACGTTAAAATTTTTTTAAATTAACTTAAATATTCGCAAATAAAGCATTGGTTAAATATGTTATGGTATGTCTATATGATGTAATATCCTAAATTATACATGAAATAAAGGACACCTTTTAATTTTTACCATCTCAACCATCTTTGAAGTATACAATTCAGTAGAGTTTAAGTGCATCCACATTGTTATGTGACAGATCTCTAGAACATTTGAATCTTGTAAAACTGAAACTCTGTACCCATTTACTAATTCCCCATTTCCCAGGGCACCTGGGTGGTTCAGTCGGTTAAGCATCTGACTTCAGCTCAGGTCACGATCTCACAGTTTGTGAGTTCAAGCTTTGCGTTGGGCTGTGTGCTGACAGCTCAGAGCCTGAAGCCTGCCTCAGATTCTGTCTGCCTCTCTCTCTCTCTGCCCCTCCCCGACTCGTGCTCTGTCTCTCTCCAAAATAAATAAACATTAAAAAATTTTTAATAAAAAATAATAATTCCCCATTTCTCCCTCCAACAAGCCCCTGGTAACCACCATTCTACTTGCTGTTCTTAAGAATTTGACATTAGATACACCATATAAGTGGAATAAGACAGTATTTGTTTTTATGTGACTGGTTTCTTTCACTTAGCATAATGTTCTCAAGGTTCGTTCATGTTGTAACATGTGATATTATTTCCCCTCCACTTTTTAAGGCTGAAATTATCCGATTGTATATACATACCACATTTTGTACATCCATTCATTTGTTGATGGATATTGGGGTTGCTTGTCTATTGATGCTAGTGCTGGTATGAACAGAGATATATTGAATATTATTTCATTGTATGTATTTACTACATCATCTTTATCCCTTCATCTATCAATGGACGTCTGGATTGCTTACATCTGTTGACTATTGTGAATAATGCTGCTGTGAACATGAGTGACCAAATATCTCTTCAAAACCATGCTTTCAGTTATTTCAGATGTATGCACAGAAGTGGGATTGCTGGATCAATTGGTAGCTCTGCTTTTAATTTTTGAGTAACCACCATACTATTTTCTGTAGTGGTTGCACCATTCTACCATCCCATTAACAGTACCCAATGTTTCAAATTTCTCCAAATCCTCACCAACACATTATTTTCTGTTCCTTTGGTTTGTTGGCATTGTGTTATTTTATTTTTAGTGGCCATCCTGTAGAGTGTGAGGTGATCTCTTACTGTGGTTTTGACCTGCATTTCTCTAAAGGTTAGTGATGTTAAGCATCTTCTTATGTTTGTTGACTATTTGTATACTCTCTTTGGAGAAATGTCTGTTCAGATACTTTGTACATTTTTAAAAGGAGTTATTTAGTGGTGGTTTTTTTTTTGAGTCATAAGGGTTTATATATTGTTTATATATTCTCTAAGTTAACCACTTATAAGATATGTGATATAATAAACGTATCTTCTCCCAGTCTCTGGTTTCCCTTTTCACTCTGTTGATTGTGTCCTTTGGCACATAAAGGTTTTCTTTTTTAAATACACATTTTTTAGAGCAATCTAAAGTCCACAGCAAAATTGAGCAGAATGTAAGAAAGTTTCTGTATATACTCACTGTCCCCACACAGGCACAAACTCCCCCACTATTGACATCCTGCACTGCAGTAGTTCCTTTGTTATAGTCAGTGAACCTACATTGACACATCATAATCACCCAAAGTTCATAGTTTGTATTAAGATTTACTCTTAGTGTTGTACATAATGTAGATCTTGACAAATGTATGTATAATATGTGTCTAAAATTTTAGTCTCATACTGAATACTGTCACTGACATAAAAAGCCTCTGTTTTCTACTTATCCTAGTGAACTTACTCATCCTAACCCCGTTTCCAGTCTCCATAGTTTTGCCTTTTGAGAATGTCATATACTTCAAATTATATAGTATGTAGCCCTTTCATATTAGCTTATTTTACTTAGTAATATGCATTTAAGTTCCTCCATATCTTTTCATGGCTTGATAACTCTCATTTTTAGTGCGGAATAATACCATGGATGTACCACAGCTTATCTATTTTCCTACAAAAGATATCTTCATTGCTTCCAAGTTCTGCCAGTTATGAATAAAGCTGGTGTACATATCCACATGCAGGTTTTTGTGTAGACATAATTTTCAAGTCCTTCGGATAAATACCAAGGGGCATAACTCCTTGAATGTATGGTATAATTAATTTTCTGAGAAACTACTTAGCTGTATTCCAAAGTGGCTATGCCATTTTGCATTCCTGCTAGCAATGAATGAGAGTTTCAATTGCTCCTCATCCTCACTAACATTTTGTGTTGTCAGTATTTTAGATTTTAGCCATTCTAAAAGACATGTAGAGGTATCTCATTCTTGTTTTAATTTTCAATTCCTAATAACATATATTTAGCATCTTTTCATATGATTTGTCATCTAAGTATCTTCTTTGGTGAGGTGTTTGTTCAGGACTTTTAACCATTTCTTTTAATTGGGTTGCTCATTTTCTTATCATTTACATTTTAAGAGTTCTTTGTAAATTTTGAATAACGGTCCATTATCATATGTGTTTGACAGATATTTTCTTCTAGTCTGTGACTTGTCACTTCAATCTCCTTACATTCTAATTCACAGCACAGATGTGTTTAATTGTAATGATATTTACTTTATCAATTATTTCACTCATGGATTGTGCCTTTGGTGTTGTATCTAAAAAGTCATCATCGTATCCAATGTCATCTAGGTTTTTTCCTATGTTATTTTCTAGCACTTTTATTGTTTAGTGTTTTGATCTGTTTTGAATGTTTTTGGAAAGTGTAAGGTCTTGTCTAGATTCACTTTTCTGCATTACTTTTTTTCTAGCACCATTTGTGGAGAAGATTCTTTGCTCCACTATGTTTTTTTTTTTGTTTGTTTGTTTTTACTCCTTTGTCAGAAATCAATTGAATATATTTACATGGGTCTATTCTGGGCACTGTATTTTTTTTCCATTGATCCTTTTCTTCTTTTGCTAATACCACAGTCTTGATTGCCATAGCTTGATAGTAAGTCAAAGTTGGTTAATGTTGGTCTTCCAACATTGTTTGTTCCCTTCAATATTGTGTTGGCTATTGAGGTCTTTGGCTTCTCTATGTAAATTCTAGAGTCACTTTGCCAATGCCTATAAATAGCTTCCTGCAAATTTGCTGGATATTGACTTGAATCTGTAGATTCTTTTGGGAAGGACTATCATCTTGACATATCGAGTCTCCATATCCATGAACATGGAATATGTCTACCTTTATTTAGTTCTTTGGTTTCTTACGTTGGAGTTTTGTAGTTTTCCTTATATAGATCTTTCACTTGTTTTGTTAGAATCATACCAATTTCATTGGGAGGGAAGAGAAAATAAATGGTAATATATTATTAATTTACTTTCAGAGGAAGAGAGGTAAGTGACTGGTAAACACAGAAACATAAGAAAGACTTATATGGACAGTATAATTTTTGTATCATTTTAAGAATTTTACATATAAAAATAAAATTTTTAATGGTAAATTAAATGCAAAATATTTCCCTTTCTCATGAGTGATTTTATTTTCTTCTATCTTTGATTTTTTTATGGAGCAAGGATTATCTTGCCTCTTCCCACCCCAATTTTAAATGCCTTTGATGTGTCAGAGAATTATAACTTTGAAATGAAGGGATAAATCACATTAATTCTGATAATCACTGAATGAATAGAAACTCAGGCATTTTGTGACCTGAAACAATTTAGATGCATTTTATTAAACTTACAGTTATTTTTTACCAGAATTATTTTTATGAGGTCATTCAGTGGCTCTTACAAATAAAAATGAACATAAGCTCAATGAATTGTTAATGAAAATGATTCTGTTTATTTAGAAATATGGCAACAAGTAAAAATTGCACTTAGAATCTTTAATAGGTAATATGTTTTTATAGAGACAGATACAGATGAGAATATATTGCCTAATTTTGAATTTCATTGCCAAACCACAAATCACATCAAATAGCTACAATTAGATGGATGGATTTGATTGTTATCCAGTGAGTTAGGCAACTCAATGATAGTAATTAAATAATATGGTAGGAGAGCAGATGCATCTTATTTGACCCTCCTATTCCTCTCTTATTAGTAAGCCTTTCTAACACTGCTTCCAAGGCACTAAATCAAATTAATATTTCAGAACATAACTTCCTACTACAAGGTCCCCATGCCTTCTAAGGTAATACACTTAAGTGTATGTTCCAAGATGTTAAATCCTGTGTAACCTCTACTAAAATGCTTCAGAGCTCAGAATTGATGTCAAATGTTAATAAAAATCTTTTGGCAAGTATAGAATTTTAATGGAATTGCTTGGTTCTTGAATTAAAGCAGATTTTTAGTCTCTGAAGTATAGGGCAAAACCTTGGCATATTAGAGATCCATTCTCTGGCATTCATTAAAAAAGGGCAATCAGGAACATAAAATGAATGCTATTCATACAAGCTAGTGGCATTAAGTACATTGGTTTGAACATTAACCTTATCATCTCATGAATCTAATTGATTTGTCTCTCTTAGCCCTTGACAAAAAAAAAAAAAAACAAAACAAAAAAAACAAAAAAGAGATTTCTATCACTATTAATCATTTATCTTTCTTTCAAAACACATCCTAATCCATAGTAGCTAATTTTCTCTGAGAATCTTTCAGAACTCCAGAAAAGGAGTTTCCTTAATTCTAATTCTTTGCTTCTTGTTTTCTCTCTCATTTCCAGATTTAGGTAATAGCAAAAGTATTTTTATGTATCAAGAAAGGCAAAATAATATAATCTCTGAAAAAATGTTTCTGTGAGATTTGGAACCAAGAAAAAGTGGCTGTTCAACTTCTCAGAAGGTCTTTGAATATGCATATCCTGGAACACTAAGATTATATTATAACCTTATACTCCTTTTTAAAGGAGTGGTGATATAGTGTGGATATAGTGATATATTGGAAAGAAAAGAAATAAATGCTACTTTCCTTAAAAAGCATGGACATCTTTTTGAATTTCAAAAACCATAACCATTTGCCTTTTATAATTTTTATTTAGAGAAAATTTTTATTTCTATTTGACATGCAACTGTCTGCTATTTTACTAATTATGGTCCTACAAATAAGGGATCATGAATTTCTATACAGGGCCCACTAAGAATGTAGGTGGTGAAGTTGATGCAAGGACATAAAGCAAATTAGCATGGTCAGTCCTATTTTCAGAAATTATTTATATGCTAAATATAATTATATACATTTGCTTTCCTCAGTCTGCCTCAATTCTTATTTGCTTCATACATAGTAATTATTTATGAGCAACACACAAAACATAAAAGTATAAAAAAGCAGAAATTACACATGTGTAATGCATCCTTCTAACCAAAGTGTAACCTAAGTAATATTGCATAACATTTTGTAACTGCATTGAATTTGAAACTGCCTGGAATTCCTGACAATATAGGAAGTATCTGCCTCATGCAATTTATAAATCACTTTGCATATTTATGTTTACATTACATTCATTTATATTTATCTTGGTTCTGAACTTCATGATCACACCTTCACAAAAATACTACAGAAGTATTTCCTGAAAGCAAAAGAAGGGTGGGTAGAAAAAAGACTTTAATGTACACCTTTAATTCCAATATTTACTGCAGGTATCTTTTGGCTTTTGAGTCATAGCAATTAATTGATACAGAAAGTTAACTTTACAAACCTTATTTAGGAAATTCAAAAGACAATATATTCTTTTAGTTACTATCTTCGTTGGTTTATTATCAAGGCTATACTACTTTAAAGAAAAATGATTTGGGAGTATAACCTGTTAAGTAATTTATTAAAATTGATCTGTAAACAGCATATTTCATGAAATGCTAAGTAACCTGGGCTTTGGAAAAAATAGACTGTGAAAGCCATGGTTTCCTACTTACTAATGAAAGTGAGCATGTTACTGAAGTTTTAATTCTAAGTTATCTTGTCTATATTATGTGGATAATAATATACCTCTTATCCTAACGTTTGGGCTTTTGTGATGGATAAGTGATATCCCGTCTGATAACTATGTTGATAGGGCTTTTTAATAATTCCTTAAATTATCTTTGACCGTTGGCATGGTGTGTAAATTTCTGCACTTAAACCCATATAATTAGTTTTAACATTTCAACTTTTGTAATGAAACTCTTTATCTTATTAATTATGAGTAATTTAACTGAATAAAATTGAGTTCAGAATTCTCATAGGAGATGGGGCTCTTCTGGGTATAGAGTTAAAATGCCTTTTAAAATGCCTCAAAGTAATATTTATTAATATATATTTTGATTTTAACTACAGATCTATAATGAACCTATTTTACCTATATTCTGATTGGAAAATATAATAGACAAGATGAAAATTGCATTAAATATATTTGTAGAGTGTAGCATTAATTGCAAAGGCTATGTAATCACTACTAGAGTCTAGTGAGTTCCTTCTTATTAAAAAAACCCTATCCTCCTTGATAGGTATAACCTGTCAAAATTTTATGATCTTCATTTACTTATACTTTTCCTGCTTATATTTATTGTATCTAAATTTTTATTTTTTATGACTCTCTTTTTTAATCTTTTTAATCCTTCCAGCCTTTTATTGTTTTTTATAAATAATATATATTTTTATTTTCCTCCAATATATATTTGTCTTTAAAAGTTTATCTCATCTAAAAAGACTTAACTCATCTATATTAATTCTTAATTCTGTTTGAGCTGTTATTTTGGTATTATTTTATAGACTTCTATTTGAGAGTTTATTTTGCTATTTTGTAGACTTCTAAGAATGAATTCTTGATCATATATTTAGCTTTACTTTTTCTACAATAAAAGCATTTAGTGCTATAAATTTCCCATTAAATACTATTATATTAGGATGGCATAAATATTTCTATGTAGCATTTTCATTAATATCCAATTCAAAACATTTTCTGATTTCTTCTTTGGATAGTGAGTTTTTTTAATTTATAACTTATCAGTGTATTTGAAATATCCAAATGTATTATTTGGAATAATTTGAGTGTTATTGCTTTATTGATCTCTAATATAAAGGCATTTGGCCAGAGAACACAAGTTATATGATTTCAGTGATCTGAAATTTGTTGAGATTTTCTTAAAATTGTGTATCTCAGTATATGTTGAATTTCATAAGTATTCTGGTTAGACTTTTAAAAAAAGAGTGTGTGTACCATATTTATTCAGTGTAGTGTTCTATATGTCATGTTTGGTTATCTTTAGGCCATGTTTGTTAATCTTGTTCAAATCATCTATATGTCTGATATATATACACATGCATATATGCTATTTGTTATATTAGTTAGTATGAAAGGTGTGTAAAACTCCCCACTCTGTGGATTTGGAATTGTCTTTTTTTCTTTGTAATTTTCCAACATTTTCCTCTGTGTGTGTATGAATGTGTGTGTGTGTGTGTGTGTGTGTGTGTGTGTGCGTGCGTGCGCATGTGAGTGTGTGTAGAGAGAGAGAGGGATTACTTTAAGTGATGTAGAAATTTAAAATGTTTGTATGTGTCCTGATACTAGGGCTTTATATATACATGTAATGAAGATATATGATAGATAAATAAATAGATAGACATGGAACACGTTGACTTCAGTTAGTACTTTTTGACTTGACATGTATTTTGTTTGATATTAATGAAAACAAACACATATTTTTAGTTTTTATTGACCGTAATTTGACCTTTTTACATCACCAGGTTTTCATTTATGTCTCAGTACATTCATAGCCTGTATATATAATTGGGCTTTTTCTTTCATATAAGATGATAATTTTTTAGCATGAGGATTTAAATTTTAATATAACCCCAGTAGATTTAGAGATTGAATATACTATTTGTGTGTGTAAGAAAATACAAGAGTTTTAGAGCAGATTAAATCTCATTTTTTTTCTCCTGACGACTGTTCATAAATTATAATTATGTTAGGTTCTAAGAAAATAATATTATTTTAAACAGTTATGCTCATCTCACGTTATTAATTCTTGAAGTCAGGATAGGCAGTGATCTCAACCAGGGGTGATTTTGTCCCCCAGGAGACATGTAGAAATATCTGGAGACATTTTTAGATCTGAAGACATTTGTTTGTTCGTTTTAACAACTGGGTCGGGGTGGGGGAGGTTTTTACTGATATTCAGTGAGTAGAGGCCAGGGAGGCTGCCAAACATGGACTAGCATAGTACAGCTCCCCACAACAAACTCAAATACAAGTAATTCTGAAGTTCAGATAACCTAAGGTAGGCCATGATGAGGTTAAATAAGAATCCATATGATCAGATGACTACTTATCACTCATTCCACGTGTCCCTAGACTGGAGTCATCTTTTCTCAGGCTCCTAGACTGAGAAAGTAGCCATAGCCATTTTCTGTAATAATACTGATCATTGTTTCAGGCAGAAAGATAGTTCTGAAGAGTCTTGAATCAAAAATTCCACCTAAGAAAAGCATATGTCATTTCTGCTCACCACTTTTATTACTAGCACTAACCAGGTAGCCCTATCTCATTGCGGGAAAGCCAATAAATATGTTCTTACTGGGATGCCTGGGTGGCTCAGTCAGTTAAGCAGTGGCTCAGTCAGTTAAGCAGCTGACTCTTGATTTTGGTTCAGGCTGTGATCCCAGGGACGTAAGATCAAGCATTGTGTGGGGCTTCACACTGCAAGTGGAATCTACTTAAGATTCTCTCTTTCTCTCCCTGTGCCCTTTTCCCTGCTCACAGTTTCTCTATAAAATAAACTTAAAAAAATATATATATACACACACACACACACACACACACACTTATATATTCCTACCATATGCTAAAATAAAATTAAAACTTAAAATATATAATTATGTATGTAATTTTACATATATATGTGTGTGTGTGTGTGTGTGTGTGTGTGTGTGTGTAATTTTTCCTATAGGCAAAATACAATCATATACCTCCAAAGAGAGAGAGCTGAAAAGTACAATTTAGTTTCAATATGACCTCATACTCCAAGATTTCTGCATGACTGATAGTAATCTCCACATAAGGAATAATTCATGTTGGTCTTTTCATCCAATCTTGATGTTTTTGTCTTTTCTAAAACTTTTATTTTTTTTCATCCTGTTTATGCTTTCCTCTAATATCTTGAATATGTAGTATAAGTTCATTTTAACATTTAACATTGTTATTTGCCAATTCCATCATCTCTGTTGTCTTGGCTCTGTTTCTATTGATTGTTTTTTCTCTTCATTATGAAAGACTTTGATCAGCTTCTTTTCGTGTATGATAATTTTTGATGGACATTGTATTATGTTAACTTACCTTTAGGTTTACAAATTCCGTTTTTAGCTGGTTCTTTTCTGCTGTTATACCATCTATTGATTTTTCAGTGTTGGCTATTGAATTTGTATTTAGAAAATTACCCAATCATTTTTTTTCTAACTAACCCTGTGACTTTTTGTAATTCCTTTTCAGCTCATCTTTCTTAAAACATTGTAAATATGTTCACTTTATAGTTTGCGTTTGATATTCAACAACCAAAGGACCAAAGAACCATGTGAGGTTTTTTCTGTGGCCCATTATTTTTGGTAGCCTTGCTCATGAAGAAGATTCTTTGTATAACTTTTCTGTCTTTTGATATTTGGTTACTTCTTAAAATATTATTTTTAATAAAAATAGGATGGGGTGCCTGGGTGGCTCAGTTGGTTGTTTCTGACTCCAGCTCAGGTAATGATCTCATGGTTGGTGGGTTTGAGCCCCATGTTGGGCCCTGTGCTGACAACTCAGAACCTGGAGCCTGCTTCAGAATCTGTGTCTCCCTCTGTCTTTGCCCCTCCCCCCCATCTCAGTCTCTCAAAAGTAAACATTAAAAAATTAAATATATAGAGAGATATTAATTATGGTATATTATTCCAGAGATATTCTGAATGTCTGCCAGTATACCAGTTATGTTCTGGAATAAAGACAAAACTTTTCTGTACCTTAAAATTCTTTGAATTACTCAGACAATGAAAAGGGTTATGGTGCTTCAGGGTTGGTATGTCTCCAGTTCTTTGATTCTCAGTTTAAAAGGATGTAGAGATGTAGCCCTTCTTATATGTTCCTATTGTAGGGAAGAGTTTCCTTTTAGAATCCTGTGTTCATCTTGAGTTCTGGGATTATTAAAAGCAGAAATTAATTTTTTCTTACTGACAAACACTCAGGGAAAAGCATCTACTAGTCTTTTTATTTCTTTCAGTTATATTTTTCCTTTAGTTTTAGCCTGCAAACACCTGTAAGTGGGTGGTTTAAGAAGACATTTGTTAACATATATAAAGTCTCCAGGTTTTATAGTACTCTTTCAAGAGAATATATGGTCTAAAACTGCTATTTTTGGAAACAAGTTTTCAACTTATTTTTTCTATTTATTCATTGTGACATCTATATCTTTGAAATATTTTCAGATTTGGTGACCTTTTAAGTGTCTTAATATAAACAAAGTTAAATTGATTACAATTTGACTTTTAGGATATGGTGAAAAAGGAATTACACCATATATAGTTTTATAGAGAAGATAAAGAATTAACATTTCTTTGCATAAAGCATTTGACATCAGCCAGGAAAATGTAGGTGCTACTTTCTTGAAAATAATATCTTTTTAAAAGTGTGTGTCTTGATTTAGACAATTTTAGGCTGTTTGAAACTGTTCCTGTAGATGAGTACACTGAACCCTACAGGTAATGCCTAGAATTTTCAAAGGATAGAACACAAAATATCTGGAAAGAATTGTACCATGTATTGCTTAATTAACATAGGACACAATATTTTTATTAACAAAAATTTCGCCCCTGGTCTCAGTGGTGGTTCAGATACACACAAGTCCATCATGTGGACTCAAGATCTACAAATGGCAAAAGTGAGTGAGAGCCAGAGGAATTGCATCAGGATGAGCAGCAAAGCCTATATTTGGAGATAATACAGACACAAAATAGGGCATGATTCTGTGTTGATCCTGCTTTTGAATTCCTATGAGATGTGGTAGAAAGAAATTTTTTATATGACTTTGCTAGGAAGGATCCTTCACGAAGAGTAGAAGAGTCTTTCCAGTTGACAATACAACATGATTTGACAGAATGATATAAGCAGTAAGCACCAAGGCATATAGAGTTAAAACTTATCGACCTCTAAGGATGTATGAGAACTACATCAGTTATTTTATAAATCCAACTGGGGATAATTACAGTAGAGGATCAAGATACAATGATTGGGCATCTTGATAAGGATGCAGTTACAATCCTGACCTTTGGAGTATTGCTGGGGATATGATTTGTTTGTACTTAGCATTTGGTGAGACCATTGATGACAGAAAAATAAATTCATAAAAATTATGTCATTCAACAAAGATATTTAAAAAAAGCTTTGATCAAAGTTACATGTGTACATAAAACATTAATGTTAAAAGAGAGTTCCTTTCTAAAATGTAAGTTGATATCACCGGGCTGAATCTAGCCAATTTAAAAAGAATGAAAAGGAAGTGAAATAAATGTCAAATAAAGAGAAAAAAAACATAAATGTGAAGCTTTTGTATTAGTAGAGGAGGGTCAATGTATTGCTTAATGAGCCCAATGCCTACAATTATTCCCAGATAATAAGAGAGGTGTTAGAGGCACATTAACTCTTTTGAACCACTAACCACCTAATTTGCAATTAGGGAATATTTCAAAAAAGATAGAGCTGTTAAATGTTTTTAGAGATTTCTTGAAATTTGCACCATAAAACTTCATGAAAAGACAAAAAACATGGTTTATAGATAATGATTATAACAATGCAAATGAATATAAACTTTATATAAACTTTTAATGAACACTGAAAGAGTTTCGGTTTTAGTACATAAATAGAATGTTTTCTTCAGAAGACATGGGAGACTTTTAGGGCCTATGATACTTCAAGTTAGCAAACATTTTACTTGTGATCTTTTTTTTTTTCTAATTTTTTTGAATGTTTATTTTTGAGAGAGAGAGAGAGAGAGACAGAGCATGAGTGGGGGAGGAGTAGAGAGAGAGGGAGTCACAGAATCTGAAGCAGGCTCCAGGCTCTGAGTTGTCAGCACGGAGCCCAACGCTGGGCTCCTACTCATCAGCTGTCAGATCATGACCTGAGCCTAAGTCGGACGCTCAACTGACTGAGCCAACCAGGTGCCCCTACCTGTGATCATTTTAATTCTAAAAGTTTCAGTTGGTTTTTCTTCCTTCATTTCAACTGCACTTCAAAGCATCATTTGTATTTGGTAGTATTAAATACTTGAGGTGAACAAGGAGTCCTTCAGGAGAATGTTAAATATACTACTAAGATTTATCTAGGCATCATTGAGAATTCATATTTTTATAAGGACTATATAAAGAATATTCAAAAATTAAAGGATTCTGTGTGTTCAGTGATGTTACGCCATCATATTTTCTAAGGACAAAGAATAATATAACAAAAATGAAGGATTTAGCCACTCCTCTTGTTTTTCCCAATTTTGAACTTTCCTTATTATTCTAGTGGTTTGTGAGTATTTTTAAGACTAAATATAAACTAGAAACAACAAAAGAGTGCTTTTAGTTTTGGTATAGAAGAATGCCTATTAAGAGATGAAATTGTTATCAACCAAACAATTTCATATAGTATCACCAATTCTTTTCAGGTTTGAACTACCATAAGCAATATATTTTTAAATGTCTTAAAAATGCTTCATTGATATTCTGTCAGCAGAGCAAACCATTTTTATTTATTCTAATTTCCTCAATATTTATTTTGAAAATTTAAGAAAGCCTTGGAATTTATTTAAGCAGATCTACTACTGCCTCATATTTACTGAGGCTTTAAAATATAATTTGAATTTAATGGGTTCTCCTCTATCTAAAAGAAAAATATGCTTTAGCTGCTCAAATATTTTTGAGTAAAATAAACACAGGGCTGTCTGGTGTGTGATGAAACTAAAATATTGGGTAACTTCTAGTGCCTCGCACTGTGCTGTGGATATCCAGGAACTCTTATGGTCACCTGCTGGATATGATAAGCATATTTGATTATAAAATGTATAGTGTAGTGGTTAAGAGTAGATGCTCTAGAGTGAAAAAGATCAGAAGTTGAGCCTCTTCATCTACTCCTTGCTAGTTCTTTGATTTTACAAAAATTACATTTCTAAGTCTCTGTTGCCACTCAGAAATGCTCTCATGATTAAAATAGAATTTATGCTAATAAAGTTAAAAGTTACCTACAGTCCTTAGCACAAGTTGAGCCCTAACAAATAGTCATTATATTTATTACAAAATTATCTCCCTGCATTTTTCCACTGGAAATGTAGTATTGATCAATGTACCATAGGACTATGTAACTTATAAAACAAGGTAAAATTCCTTTAAATATAACAATTCATTGAATAATAAAAATATTATAGTCCAATCTAAGGATGACACAAGTGTTACCCTTATATGACATTCTTAGATTAAATTAGCTGTAACATCAAGACTTAATCTTCAAATTTGAAGCATGCTGCAATTTTTCTGTATCATTCTCAACTGTCAAATTGATGCTAGTTGTTATATCTAGTGTGAAGACGGTTGGTCTGACAATTTATTCAGTTATTTTGAGACAAAGATTTCTTACATAAATTCCAATGTGTCCATTCCTATTTTTCAAACATATGTCTCTGTATACTTACTTGTTTGTTGCATGTGGTATAGATACATATACATTGCACATTAGCTTTTTTCCAACAGTTGAAGATTCTTGAATATAAAAGGCTTTTTTGAGTATAAAACTCCTATTACAGTGAAATATAATATAACAGGTAAAATTCTGGACATTGAGTTCATTTGACTTCTTGAGATCTATATTTAAGTCATTTTTTGTACCCTTATTTTTAAATTATAGCCCTTATTAGCAGATGGCAAAGAGAATGGAATGTGAATTGTTCTTTTTCTGTTTCCTGTTATATGGAATAACCTATTACATCCAGCCACTGTCTGGCCTCACTGTACCATGACATGCCCTTCCCTTCCAAACTAACCTTAATTAATTCACCACATATATTTCAACTGATTAAAATAGAAAGGTAGAGGGGTGCCTCGGTGGCTCAGTTCATTAAGCATCTGGCTCCTGGTTTCAGCTCAGGTCAGAATCTCATGGTTTGTGAGTTCAAGCCCCACATTGGGCTCCTGGCTGACACTGAAAAGCCTGCTTGGGATTCTCTCTCTCCCCCTCTCTCTCTGCCCCTCCCCTACTCATGCTAAACAAACAAAGAAACAAACAAACTTAAAAAAAAGTGATTGGGGATTGGATTATAAAAATGTTTGGCTAATCAAAGAAAAAGAAAGAATGAAAGACAACAATATCAAAGCCAAGGAATAGTGCTTTGTGACTATGAATTAATGATTTTACGACTATTCAGTGGCTGAAATTTTTCTAATTGTATTTAAACAATTTCAATATTTTGATTGAAAAAAATCATCTAAAGATTATTCCTCTTTTTGATTTCAGGTTCTGTTTGTGTTTAAACAGCATGCTCACTTCCTGAACATTTCCCAAATATTGCATATATAGGAAAAAAACCAACACATTCATTATAAATAAATAGTTCACAATTGTTTTTAAATTTTTTAATTAAAAAAAAAATTTAATGTTTATGTTTGAGAGAGAGAGCAGGGGAGGGGCAGAGAGAGAGGGAGACACAGCTTCGAAGCAGGCTCCAGACTCTGAGCTGTCAGCACAGAGCCCAAAGTCAGGTTCAACTCAGACCTGGTATCATGACCTGAGCTGAAGTCAGATGATTAACTGAGACACGGAGGTGCCCCAATAGTTCACACTTTTTGAGAGATTATTATGTGCTAGTCACTGCATTATACATTATATGATTATTTTATTTATATGAATGACATATGAATGGAATAATATTATCCCACTGTTATAATTACTAATTTTTAAAATGAATAAACTTTATTTTTAGAGAAGTTTAGGTTTACCACATATACACCCAGCCCATTGTCCCCCACACAATGTCCTGGAACATTAACATCCCACATCAGAGTGGCACATATGCTACAATTAATGAACCTACATTGACGCATCAATGTTATACAAAGTTCATAGTTTATGTAAGGGTTCACTCTTGGTTCATTCTATGGGTTCTGACAAATGTGTAGTGACATGTATTTACTATAGTAGTATCATGCGGAAGACTTTCCTTCCTTCCCACTAACCCATGGCAATCACGGATCTTTCTTCACAGTTTGCCTTTTCCAGAATGTCTTAAATTTGAATCATACAATACGGAGCCTTTATAACTGGCTTCTTTCACTTAGTAACAATGCTTTTTAGCTTCCTCCATGTCTTTTCATTGCTTGATAGCACATTTCTTTTAGGTACTAAATAATATTTGATCATCTTGATATACCACAGTTTATCCATTTACCTACTGAAGAACATCTTGATGACTGCTTCCAAATGTGGGCAATTATAAGTAATGTTACCATATAATTTTCCTGTGCAGAGTGTTCAACTCCTTTGGGAGTGAGATTGTTGGGTCTTATGATAAAAGTATATTTAGTTAAAAAAAAAGAATGGGGTGCCTGGTTGGCTCAGTTGGTTAGGCAACTGACTTCATCTCACGTCATGATCTCACAGTTTGTGAGTTCGAGCCCCACGTCGGGCTCTGTGCTGACAGCTCAGAGCCTGGAGCCTACTTCAGATTCTGTGTCTCCCCCTCTCCCTACCCCTCCCCTGCTCATGCTCTGTGTCTCTCTGTCTCTACAATAATAAATAAACATTAAAAAAGTTTTTTGAAAAGTATATTTAGTTTTGTAAGAAACAACCAGATTTGTCTTCCAAAATACCTGTACCATTTAGCATTCCTATCAGCAATGAATGAGAGTTCCAGTTACTCTACATCTTCACTGCATTTAGCATTTTCTGTTTTTGGATTTTAGATGTTCTAGTAGTTGTGCAGTGTTAGTTCATTTGTTTAATTTGCTAATGACCTATGATGTTGAACATATTTTTATATGCTTTCTACCATCTGCATATCTTGTTCAGAAAAGTGTTGATTCATGTCCTTAACACATTTTCTAATCAGACTGGTCATTTTCTTATTGTTGAATATTAAGAGTTCTTTGTATATTTTGCATAACATTCCTTAATTAGATGTATCTTTTGCAAATATAATCTCCCAGTCTGTGGCTTTTCTTTTTTAAACAACGGACATTTATTTCTCATAGTTTGGAGTCTGGGAAGTCTGAGATCAGGTATGATTGGGTTCTGGGGAGGACCTACTTCTTGCTGTGTAAACTTCTGCCTTCTTCCTGTGTCCTCCAGTAGAATAAAGCAAAGAGAAAGGAATAGCTCTCTTCCTTTTTTTTTTTGTAAGAACACTAATCCCATCATGGCTTTCCACCCTCATGACTATTTACCTCCCAAAGACCCCACGTCTAAAGTCCACCACATCAGTGCTTCTATATATGAATCTTGGAGGGGACATAAATATTCAGTCCATAGTGGAGGACTTACCATAGCCACTCCAAAAAAGAATAATCTGTTCTTAAATCAGACAGTAGGATATTTCAGCATTGATGCTATAACTGGGACATATAAGTGCAAGAGCACCTGGCTATAGGGAGTCCCAAATAGACCAAGTTTGGCCACTCCCCACTTGGCAAAATCCAAAGGCAGAGATATGAATGGTGGTGAAATAAGAAGGGAATTTATTTCAATGAAGCCCACGCTGGGAAGACAGTGGACTAGCGTCTCAAATACTGTCTCCCAAGTGCTGAAAATACTTCCAACTTTACATAAGGAAAATATGGGACAAAGTCAGTGGGTACATGCAAGTGGGCAGTAAAGGTCAGGTTGATCATTATCTCGGGGTTGGTCATGCAGGGTCCTTCTGGTGTGGGGAAGTCCCTATTACTTAAGGGGGCAGTTTCAGTTCCCACCGCAGGATACTTTGCCCGATGGGTCTTTTGCCTGAGTTTAAAGATAAACTGAAAAGAGCTTAATCAATTAGAAAATACAGACTGAGGTCAAAATGGAGGTAGGTGAAGTCCTCTTTCAGTATGTATAAAACTCTCAAGACATTTCTAGCCATCCTCAAGAGTTAACTTCAGGAGAAATCTACCGATTCCCACTTCAGGCTATGGCTGATTTTCCTGCCCTCAGCCCGATTGTGCACATGGTGAATGTATAGGTAGAGGCAATCCCCATGTCTGTTGTCACTGTTGAAGTAGAGGGAACCACAAAGGATCTCCAACATATGGTTGTCTTGCTGAGGGAAGAGAGACAGAAAGTAATTTATCACAAAGGAATTGGTCCAATTGATCCAGGGCAGACAGGAAAATAGCACACTTCTTGGAATCTGCAAATGTTTTGATGCAGTTGCATGGGCTGGACAAAAGAATTTCAGGCCTGCTTTGCAGGTTTGAATGCATTTGGCTCCTGGGAGAATGGCAGGGTCCCTGAGGCAACTCCTCCATTGACCTAATGAACTTGGTGTAGAAATGCACTCTTTTATTTGCGACCTTTTGCTATCTCTTACCTTTTCCTTTGTAATCACTTCACTGAATTTAGCCCTTTCAGAAGTCAGCTGTAGTATTGATGTGCCACTTTTTCCACATGCTATAAATTGTGTCATCTGTTTTATTTTTAATTGAAGTTTAGCTGACATACAATGTTATATTAGTTTCAGGTGTACAGCATAATGATTCAGAAATTCTATGCATTAATAGTGTTCACTACAATAAGTGAAGTCACCATCTGTCATGATTCAATGTTATTAGACTATTATTGACTATATTCTCTATGCTGTACCTTTCATCTCTGTGACTTATTTATTTTATAAGTGAGAGTTTGCACCTTTTAATCCCCTTCTATTTTCCCCATTCACTCTGCTCACCTCCCCTCTGGAAACCATCAGTTTGTTCTCTATATTTAAGAGTCAGTTTGGTTTTTGTTTGTTCATTTGTTTTGTTTATTAGATTCCACATATAACTGAAATCATATGGTATTTGTCTTTCTCTGACTTATTTCACTTAGCTTAACACACTCTAGGTCCATTCAGGTTGTCAAAAATGCCATGATCTCATTCTTTTTTATGGCTTAGTAATATTCCATTATAATAAACCATATCTTCTTTATCCATTCGTCTATTAATGGATAGGTGAGTTGCTTCTTTATCTTGTATTATTTACATTATTGTAAATAATGCTGCAATAAATATCAGGGTGTCCACATCTTTTTTTAATTAATGTATTCATTTTGTTTGGATAAATACCCAGTAGTGGAATTACTGGATCATATGATAATTCTGCTTTTAAGTTGTTTGTTTTTTTCAGTTTGTAAGAAACTTCCATTTTGTTTTACATAGTGTTTGCACAAATTTACATTCTCACCAACAGTTCACAAGGATTCCCTTTTCTCTACACTTTTGCCAACACTTGTTATTCCTTATCTTTTTGATACTAGCCATTTTGACTGGTGTGAGGTAGTATTTCATTGTGATTTTGATTTACATTCCCTGATAACTAGTGATGTTGAGCATCTTTTTCTTGTGTCTGTTCACCATCTGTATGTCTTCTTTGGAAAAAAATATCTGTTCAATTTTTCTGCCCAATTTTTAATCAGAGTGGTTTTTTTTGGTATTCAGTTGTATAAGTTCTTTATATATTTTTATATGTTAACCCCTTATCAGATATATCATTTGCAAGTATCTTCTTCCATTCAGTAGATTGCCTTGTTTGTTTTGTTGGTGGTTTCCTTTGCTGTGCAAATACTTTTCATTTTGGCATAGTCATAATGGTTTATTTTTGCTTTTGTTTCCCTTGCTTGAGGAGACATATCCATAAATATGTTGCTAGGCATAAATATAAGAGATTACCGCCTTATGTTTTCTTTTAGGACTTTTATAATTTCAGGTCTCACACTTAAGTTTTTAATCCATTTTGAGTTTATTTTTGTGTCTGGTGTGAGAAAGTGGTCCAGTTTCCTTCTTTTGCATGTAGCTGTCCAGTTTTTCTAATACCACTTATTGAAAAGACTGTCTTTTCTTCACTGTATATTTGTCATAGAATAATTTAACATTTAAGTGGAGGTTTATTTCTGGGATCTTGATCTTGTTCCACTGATCTATATGTCTGTTTTTGTGCCAGTACCATACTGTGTTTTCATGACTTTAGCTTTGTAGTAGATCTTGAAATCTGGAATTGTGATACCTCCAGCTTTGTTCTTCTTTATCACGATTGTTTTGACTATTTGAGGTCTTTTATGGTTTCATACAAATTTTAGGATTATTTGTTCTAGTGTTGTGAAAAACACCTTTGGTATTTTGAGGAAGATTGCATTGAATTTGTAGATTTCTTTGATTAGTATGTGTTGGATTTTTTTAAATTGAAGATGGATATGATGTATTGGTTAGAAATAACTGTGGTAAATAGGCTGTTAGTAATATAATTGTAAAGTGTGTGATGGGGTGTTTAAGAGATAATGTTATATAGTATTACAATTTGATCTCATTCTTTTCATGAGTTTATGCCTCTAAATTGTGAACTTTTCTTCATCTTATCTGTCCCTAGGCCTTAGGTTAGGCTGGGAGGAGGCGCAGGAGGGGGGCTGATATATTTTCCTTCTACCACATGGAAAACTAAAGAAGCTGGAGTTGGGTATATCTCTTCCCCCAGGTCAGTTAAACTGTGATATATCCCTAACAGGTTAGGCTCTAGTAAAATGTTTCTCTGAGGGCAGGTCTTACTGAGAACAAAATGCTCTGGTATATTGCAGAATGGTTCATTTTCCCCTCCCTTATGCAGATCCTTAGGGAATTTTTCTGATATTTGCTGTGAGGGACTGGTAGAACCCCTAGAGGTGAAACTCACAAAACTATAAGGGCCCTCTATGACTGAGTCCTCTTGGAGTTGTTCTCTCAGGTTTGTCCACACTGAGTCTCTAGCAATTCATCAGTTATGGCTTAGGTGCTCCTACCTTATTATGGTTCCTGCAGTGGTTTCTGTGCATGGGTATCTCCTCCAGTAAGTTGTGATTCTCTGTATCTGCTTGGCTGTGTCTCCAATTTGGGTGCAGTATTTTTTTTTTTTTTTTGCTGTGAACTCACTTCTCTAATGGATCAAAAAAGAGTTTTTGATTTTTCAGTTTGTTCAATTTTTTACTTGTTGTTTGGACAGAGTGGGGACTTGTAAGCTCCTTACATGATGAACTGGGAACCAGATGTCCCCATTGTTTTTTTAAAGATGATATATCATAACACCATACTGAGGCCAAGTTAAATAATCAATGTTATGCATTGTGTGAGTCAAATATTGAAGATTTTTGACAAGTGTTAAGTAATAGATGTGTAAATAATAATTAAATTATATATATTAAAGCCTGATGTTTCACAGAGTAAATACATTAATGCTGTGATTTGGCAGCCTACTAGGTCAAAAAAACAGTAAGAATCTGTTTGAAGGCAGCTGAATCATCAATGATATGATCTGTATTGCCTGTGTTGCATGCAATTGCAAACACAAAAAATATTTCAAGTTGCAAAACTGCTTCTAGAACTATTTTCTTGAAAATTAATGAACCTATTTCTTCTAAACATCTCCTTACAAATGCCTGTGTAAATATCCCTGGACTATCGAACTGCATGGTCAATTCAAAGCCAGTTTAATATTGAAGAGATAAGATAGAATTTAAATGATGTATTTATAAACATCTTTTTATTATTATTTTCCTTTTTAGAAATGAAATTGATTCTAAAAATTTGAAAAGTGAGAGGGATGTGATGAAGAAATACATTTTAAAATCATGTCTCATCAGAAATATGGTATAAAATCTTTGGTATCTTACTTTACCATTAGGAAATAAATATTCATCCACAGTAGTGCCCCAAAGCACAGCACATGAGTTGCCACCTGTATCTATTAGTATGTAACCAAATATCTCCTCTTTTCCCCCAGCTTTCCTTCTCCAACTTGGGGCTCCCCCAGGTGTATAGTAATTACAAACAGTCAAATCCTCAGGTTCTTATGTTGGTACTTAAGCCAAAGAACACACTACTTTTTTTGAGTCCTCTGCTTGGCAAAGGTTTTCATCACTGCCGCTGGAAAGGGTTGATCTGCCAGGAGTAGGTGTATTGTTCATGTTGACAAAGCTAGAAGCTTGCCTCTACCTTCATTTCTAGGATTGGAATGCAGAATTACTAGGTATCATGATGAAATTGAAGTGGCAAGGGCAAATCTTCTATTCCTTCTATCGCTTAGGCCCATAAATGAATCTTGTCAATGTTGTCTTGTGCCCTCTGTATTATAGCACTTTGATTTTATACAAGTAAGTGTTCCCCAAAGAACACAAACCCACCATCATGAAAGATGAATATCCAGGGAATCTTTGATATGCTGTTCCATGCACAGACTCAAAGCTAGAGTATCTCCCTTTCTAGCACCCATTATAGAACAGAGATTAGACTACAGCTTCTGTTTTCTAACTTCCTTTGAAAGTTTTATTTCAGAGACCTTGTTAAATTTCCTATTTTCTTCGATCTGGTTTAACTCTCAAACTTTTAAATAACCTTGAAATTTAGTAATAAAGTGATACATACACAGTGGAATATTTGTAAAAATAATGAAATTCTGCCATTTACAAAAACATGGATGGATCCAGAGAGGAGAATGCTAAATGAAATAAGTCCATCAGTGGAAGACAAATACCATATTATTTCACTCATATGTGAAATTTAAGAAACAAAACAAACAAAAAAAGAGACAAGCCAAAAATCAGACTCTTAACTATAGAGAAAAAACTGAAGGTTACCAGAGGGAAGGTAGTGGGTGGATGAAATAAGTGAAGGTGATTAAGAGGACACTTATCATCATGAGCATCATTCCATGATGAATAAATCATGGAATCACTATGTTGTACACCCAAAACTAGTATAACACTGTATGTTAACTATAATGAAATTAAAACTTTTTCAAAAAAGTTTACTCTTTTATCAGTTTATTAATCCAATTTAAATGTGCACATGCTATAAATATACTGCTGGTTCATCATGCATCATCATGCATTATGTTTAAAATTTTTAATTTAAATTTAAATTTAAATTTAAATTTAAATTTAAAATTTAGTTTTCAATAGAAATAGAATTTCTAGGTGCTTATAAAAGTTATTTTTGCACTGAAGATTAGAAGAAACAAATCCTTTAGGAAAAATCCTTACCAAATTCAATAGTTTTTCTGCAGATGAAAAAGATAAAATACAAAAAAGCTAAAACTCATGGAAAAAGTATTCTTCATGAGTACATCTGTACTATTTATGAAAATAATCATGAAACAGTGTTGAAAAATGAGAAATATTACATTATTTTACTTGTAATGATTTATTCAGAAAAATGTTTATTAGACAAAGGTTAAAACTATTTGCTTAAAATTTTTTATGTTTATTTTTGAGAGACAGAGAAAGAGAGAGAAAGGATGTTGAAGGGGAAGAGAGAGAAGGAGCCAGAGGATCTGAAGCAGGCTCTGCACTGACAGCAGAGAGCCCGATATGGGCACAAACTCACGAACCGTGAGATCATGACCTGAGCCGAAGTCAGATGCTTAACCGACTGAGCCACCCGGGCGCCCCACTATTTTCTTAAAATTTAATTGAAACCATTTCTAGAATTTTTGAAGATAATTCTAATATGTTTACACGTGCTTATTTGCATATATGTCTGCATATATGATTTAATAACATTGATTTTTGTGGAGAGCTTATGGAATTGGTATAATATCCTTACAGTCACAGTCCATACACCATATTCTATGCACAAACTTGTACACATCATGTCCACTTTAACCAAAGAAAAATTCTTGAAAGATCATATAACAATAGTATTAATAATACAACTAATTTTTAAAATACCTTTCTCTATTTCATCACATTCCTCTTGCTCCAAAATCATATAGTGCAATGGACTTTGTGAACCTGATTTTTTTCAGCCTCTTATTTTCTCTATTTTGCATGTGAATCAAAAAAATATAAAGCAACACATCTTTGTGCATCCAAAGGAGAGACGGATCTTCCTAACTTTCGATTTATGGTTGTTTTAAATAGCCTGTTTTATAAACCCAGATATAAACTCAATTTCAGTGGGGGCAATGGAGAAGATGTGATCTCTAACATGTCTATAGCTAATTCTAGCGTTTTCTTCTAAACAACAGTTGAAATCACCTTCTTTACAGGACATAAGGCCTTGCCAAAGTAGGGACAAATGGATGCTAAAAGAATATATTTCTTCCAGTTAAAAAAATATTTGAAAATTTGAACATGGTACATTCTCTGTCCTTCAGTGATACCTTTTATCCAGGCTTAAGACATCTTCATAGCATGGCTCAGAATGAATTGAGAACTTCACAGTGATTCAAAATGTTAATCATGGCAAAGCATTACATTTCTGACTTAAATAATTCTAACTACCTAGTTATGTTCAGCTTAAGGAATGATACTTATTTCAAATATTATAAAACATGAAATATTTTGCTCATGATGTTCAAAAGTTTTAGCTTTTATGTATGTAATCTTTTTAGTCTGTAGATTTCTGAATTAGTTGTCACATATGAAAAAGTAGAGGGTTGGCACCCCTGTCAATACCACCAAGGGATCAATATTCTTATTGTTCCGACTGAACTGCAAGACTGAAGGAGGTTGGGGCTTATTTCATATCTACCATAGCTATTAATCAATTTTCATAATCATGTAATGATTTCTGTTGGATTAAAGCTAATAAGACTGGTGTTGAAGGCTTGTCTAAGTCCTATTATGATATTTTATGATACTGTCTCCTGCTCCCCTAGTTCATCAAAAACCCGGATGGGGGATTTCATCTTCCATATGCCATCTACTGCCTTGAGTTTTGTTTTACATATATTTTTTATTAATTTTTTGATCTGATATTTTTTGTCAAGTAAATTTGTGATTAAGTGTATTATCAAGGAATTTGGATAGGTATGGTTGTTCTTAGTAAAGGAATACCCAGAGTTGTTTATAGAAGGGAATATGTCATGGCATGAACTATTAAGAAAAACCAGTTTCTTCAAGAGCCACCTGAAGAATGCACTAATAATAGTGTGTCATAATATAAAATTTACTCATATTCACTTATATAGTATATTATAGCACTTGCACAGAAAATTTAAGCCCTTTTAAAATAAGATACTTAGAATGATTAAATTGCATTATTAAATAATTGTATCTCCGATTGGACTCTCTTTCCAATTTATTAAAGTAACATTTTTATCTAATACATTGCCTAGAATAGAAATGATTTTCACATGTGAACTTTATTTCCCTTAAAGAGTCCCATATTTAAGAAAACCCCACTTTTATACCTGAATGTAGAAATTAAATCATATCAGCCACATTAAATGCACCCATCTTTGGCTACCTTTGGTTATATATCAGGATAAGTTAACTGAAATATTTTTAATTTGGGAAAATATAAAAGTGTACTATTTGATAGCCTGCTTCACATTACATGAATCTCTTCAATAAAAGATGACTGAGTATTATATTAATACTTCATGTTGATAAATTTTTTTGTCTTCTGTTTTTATAAAAAATTTCCACCTGTTAATAATTTTCAGGGTTAAACATTTTGTGACCCTGGCAATATGATCACTGCTATGGCAAACATAACAATGTCACATAGTGTTTAACCTGGCAGATAATCTACCTCTACTACTTCTGTGGTTAAGAAACTTTAGCATTATACATTATAAAACTCTGAGTCAATCACAGGGTAGCAGTCTCTGTGTATGGAGCCCACTTGCCTGGGCTCAATCCTACCCCACCGATTATTTGACCTTCAGCAACCCATAGCACAGTGACATCTGTAAAATGAGAGTGATAATGGTACTTGTTTTGTAGGACAGTTGTGAAGATTTTCTGTGATAATTACATAAAGATTTGTAGCAGAATATCTGTAGCATATTATGTGTTGAAATACTTAGTTACTTTTTTCAGTGGTAAGCTTTCAGTATGTTGTTTTATCACCTTCCAGTAGATTATGAGATGAGAAAGATGGTATAGAATAGATACAAGTCCTCTAAGTCAATTGCTGGGTAAGATTTGCCAAGTTCTTCTTTAGTCAGTATATCCTATCATATTTAAAAGTAGGGTGTATTAGAAGAGGATATTTTCTATGGGCTGCATAGAGCATTTCCGTCCTCATTTGGGTTATGATTTGTCTAACATACTACTACATAATCAAGATGTTCCTCTGATTGGATCTAGTTTCTGATCATTTTTGTTTCCTGAGTTAATTCATGGCTAAGATTAATGCTGTTAGAAGAAGACTGTTTTTTGTTACTTAAGGCTTGCATCTCATAGAATACAGAGACCTAAAGGTAATGCACAAATTATAACAGTGCCATATATGGATTTGTCTTTCATGGTAATCAGAATTTTAAATATTAGAAATGTTATAAAACAATCTAGTTACAATACTGAGCTCTCTTTCTTAAGCAATTATCAGTACCACAAAGTGAAGGCAGTATTTTTTTTTCTAGACACTACAACTGCTGAAATAATACCTTCTCATATTTCTACTCTTCCTGATATTTCACAAATTAGCCCTCTATTCTTTCTATTATTTAGGTGTTTGGGTGAGTATTGTTAACTATGCAAAAAAAGTCCTGAGATTTCATTTCTAATATTTTCACTTTCTTGGAATCTCTGGAGTCAGAAAGTGTAGGGTTATTGGGTGGCACTAATCAAGGAGTCCCCTGTGAAGAGCTGCTGTTGAACCCATCTGTTGCAGCCCGAGAATAAACTTTTCTCAAACTTCTCTCGCTTTTGGAAAGCTAGTAATAGAAAAGGAGAAAGAAATGTCAATATTATTGAAGTGCTAAGAGTTTGATAGTAGTAAGTGGTACTGATACTGTCTGACATTTCCAACAATAAAATGGCAGATCAAGATGTGATTTGGGTCTCTTACATATTACAAAACTGATTTAAAACTAGGGCTTACTCCAAGTCTTCATCTTCCAAGGGTTCTGGCTTGTTGGCATGCTGTCATCAAGCATGATTAATAGACTGGTATTTTATGGTATCCCTTCCTGCAGTGTATTACACAGTTAAATAATTTATGAATTTTTCATTGTTAAACAATGAATACAATGTGATTCTGCTCTTTCAAGGCAGTCCACAGGCAATATTTTATAGGAAAATGACTACACTCAAATCCTACATAGATTTATATCCTTGGGTATAAAAATCATTTTCCTATTCTGAACCCTATGCATAGTGGTTACTTCACCCTTTAATATCTGTTCATTAATTCACAAACACAAGGACACACTAAAAATGTCCGGAATTGCTGTGCAACACTATAAATAGCATATTAGCACACTAAATATTTCTAAAATGAGTGAAGTTCTCTTGCTTCTCTGAAATCTCTATTATTAGATAGCATACATTTAGGTACCTAATTTTATCCTTCCTAATTTGTAAAGTAATTTAGAGTTTCAGAGAGTGATTTCACAAGACCTGAATAAGAAAATAAGATTTATAAATATTTTAGTAATTATTTTCGTATATTAAAACTCTGATACAGTATTACTACCACAATCAGAGCATTTCTACTCTTACAATGTATTTTGGATTTAGATCAGGTTGTCAATACAGATTAAATATCTTAGTTACAGAAACAGGAAAAGGTTTGACCTTAGCTTTTAAATATATATTAATGAAAACAGTAAAGATGACGTGTAATTATATTATGAGGAATAGTAATAACTTGACAACTAAGTGTATTCTATGTATGTTTCACCTTGACTTGAATAAGTATACTATGATTCTCATCAAATAATGTCACTGTGGATTTTAAGTCTGTTTTTATCACCCACAGGATCTCATCTGCCAATATTTGATTAGAGGATCTAGTTACCTAAGACAGGTTTTCTCAGTTTGATAGATAATCTGGAGCCTCCAGACTATTGACTAAAACTGTATTTAAGTCAAAAGAAAAAAAAAAAGAAAAAGAAAAGAAAAAAGTGGAAGATAATTTTGATTACACTTCAACCTGTGACTTCTGCTCTCTGCTGCTTTGAATCCAAGCAGCAAAGTAAGTTCCTATCTTATCACCACAAACAGATTCTTCTATATTGACTGAAAAATAAACTTCAAATGAGTTCCACCTTGATGAAATTTAAAAAATCTTATTAAGAATAAAAAATCCTTGATTCTCTCAGTTTCTTTAATTTTTTTATTGTAATGATATAAACACAAATCATTTGAAAGGGCAGTAGGACTAATGTGGCAGTGTACTTTGAAGTTGTTTGTTATTTGATAAATAAAATTAGACCAATAATGTAAACTGTTCAGATAAACCCACTACAGCAAAACGCAGACTAAAGATGAAATTTTCTCAACTGATTTTTAGATAATTCACTGCTCTATTCCACTAACTATTGCACAGATCCTTCTAATGGAACACAGCTGGGATTTAGTGAACACCAAAGGCAGGTGTAAAAAGCCTGAATGCATTAGGACAAATGTGAGTGCATCAGGACAAATTTGAGCTCTGTAGTCTTAAGAATATTAGTATACTTGTAAGACAAATAAAATATTCATAATAACTCTGTCCCCTGACAAACAAAATTCTTAAATGATGTAATAGAATTCAGACAAAATTTTAGAATTATATGTATTTATATTTTTTAATGTTTATCTATTTTTGAGAGAGAGAGAAAGAGAGAGAGGAGCCTGGTGGGGGAGGGGCAGAGAGAAGGGGCGACAGAGAATCTGAAGCAGACTCCAGGTTCTGAGCTGTCAGCACAGAGCCCCAAGCAGGGCTCGAATTCACAAACCATGTGATCATGACCTGAGCTGAAGTTGGTGCTTAACCGACTGAGCCACCCTGGCGCCCCAAAAATTCAGGACTTTAATGGTTAATTTAAAAAATTTACTTAAAATTTTAATGTATATGTTATTACCGTACAGTCTGATGAACTTTAATAGATGTATTTTAGTATAATTGCCAACCCAGTAAAGATTTGAATATTTTCATGATTCGAAAACTTCCATCAAGGCTCTTTGCAGCCAATTCTCTCTAACCCTGGAAACTGGCAAACTCTGATCTACTTTTAGTCTCTAGAGATTCATTTACTTCCCCATTTTATTATCTTATTGTATTAGCCAGGATTTTTAGTGCATTTTTGAATAAAGATGTTCATGTGGGAAGTCTTGCTTTGTTCCCAGTCTTAAGAAAACTGTGTCCAATTTTCCATTATTAAGTATGCACAACACTCTACATTTTCTGTAATTGTCCTTTATCAGATTGTGAAAATTTCTTTCTATTCCTAGTTTGGTGAGAGGTTTTCTTTTTTTGTTTTTGTTTTTGTTTTTTGTTTGTTTTTGAAGTGTTCAGTTTTGTCAAATGTGTTTTCTTCATTTGTTATCATTGTATGACTTTCTCCTTTTGATATGTAAATTACTTTTTTTTTTTTTTTTTTGAGCATTAAACCAACATGTTATTCTTAGGATGAACCTAATTTGATCATGGTATGTTATTCTTTTCAAATATTGATGGATTGAATTTCTAACATTTTTATAAGGGGGGTGGTGGGGAATTATGGGTTAATATATCAGTTTGTAGAAGTAATGAAAAAGTTTTGGAACAGGTAGTGGTGATGGTTGCACATAAAAGGAATGCCACTCTTAAAATGGTTAAAATGGCAAATTTTGTTATACATATTTTACCAGAATATGAAAAAACTTTGAAAAAAAGATACATGTGAAAGACTTTTAGACTTATGATATCTTTAGCAATGTATTACCCGAAAAGTTCAGTAACCTGACAATATTTGATTTCTGAGAGTCTTCTGCATTAGTTACCAACATATATATGCCCTTAAGTATGTACCATGCGTTGATAATTCTAAATTCCTTGAAATAAACCTGACTCTCATCAACACAAACTCCAGCTATGCAACTAATTAATAAATCCCATTTTGTTTTTCACTTCTAGATCAAAGGGTTAGTGGGGCATCTGTGTGGCTCAGTCTGTTAAGTGTCCAACTCTTGGTTTCCGCTCAGGTTATGATCTCACGGTTTGTGAGATCAAGCCCTGCATTAGGCTCTGCGCTGACAGCTGCAGAGCCTGCTTGGGATTCTCCGTCTCTCTCTCTCTCTGTCTCTCTCTCTCTGCCTCTCCCCTGCGCACTCTCTCTCTCAAAATAAATAAACATTAAAAAATAAATTAAAAATAAACAGTGATTGAGACAGAGACAATTTTTCACTTGCACTAGTGTGTATGAGTTTATCTAAGTGTTACTCATATTAGGCATGGGTTTCACGAAAGAGTTATTCCCAAATTTCAGGGGAATTAGGCTTTCAGAGTTCCTTGTTGTGACAATATGCTAATTCTACAGTTTCATGAGGAACGCCTCTCTTTCACATAAGTTTTGTACACACAATTTCAAATTATGTAATCTCACAAAGGAGATAATTGTGTAAATTCATGGCACATGATTTTATAGGTAAAAAAGTGAACGGGTGTTCTTTGCAGGTTGTAACCTCTTGCCTATGTGCTTTCCATTGGGCCAGTTTTCACTAAAGTTGATATTGTTAGTGGTGCTGTTAATCATATTTTTTAAAATTTGTTTTGTAGTTTGTAGATTTTTACAGAAGATCACAAGAAGTAACAGCAAAATATAATATTCTGACATTACCAGGTTCATGATTGCTTGAACGTCAGAAAATGGTGAAACTATATAAGATACATTAAAAGGTACATATTTATAAGTTGCTTTGCTACTTCATGGCCATAATCCAACTTCTGATTCAATTGTCATTTTTATAATGTCCTATTTGTAGCTATAAATTCCTGTTTTGGTCACAACCTTTTTGAGATATAAGGCACAAAAGTCTAGCTAAATTAAACTATCTTGAGTTACAAAGGGAAGGAGTATATTAGCCTACAATTGAACTGTTCAGAAAAAGGCTAGCTACTGGCATTGCTCAATCTAGGGATTCAAATAGTGAAATCAGTAAGACATATTTTGCTTTCTCTACTACATTGGAGGGCTTCTGTTAATTAAGTGTCACTGCATCTGACAACTCCATATTTATATCTCATCAACTGAGAAAACCCATTGAAAATAAAGTATCTTTGCAACCCACTGAATGGGAGAGGATATTTGCATATGATATATCTAATTAGGGGTTAATATCCAAAATATATAAGGAACTTATACAATTCAACACCAAAACAAAAATCCAGTTAAAAAATGGGCGGAGGAACTGAATAGATATTTTTTCCAAAGAAGATTTACAGATGGCCAACAGATGCATGAGGAGATGGTCAACATCACTATCTATCAGGGAAATGCCAATGAAAACCATAATGATATACCACCTCACACCAGTCAGAATAGCTAGTATCAAAAAGACAAGAAATAACAAGTGTTGGCAAGGATGTGGAGATCAGGGAATCCTTGTGCACTGTTGGGGGGCAATATAAACTGATGCAACCACTATGAAAAGTAGTATGGAGATTCCAAAAAAATTGAAAATGGAATTATCGTATGATCTAATAATCCTACTACTCAAAGGATTTACTCAAAGAAAATAAAAACACTAATTTGAAAAGAAGTAGACACTCCTATGTTTATTGCAGCATTGTTTACAATAGCCAGGATATAGAAGCCACCCAACTATCCATCAATACATGAATGGATAAAGAAGATGTGGTTTAAGATGTGGTATATAGATATGTGTATATACATATACATACATATACAATAGAATATTACTCCATCATAAAGAATGAAATCTTGCCATTTGCAACAGCATAGTAGAGGGTACTATACTAGATGAAATAAGCCAGACAGAGAAAGACAAATGCCATATGATTTCACTTATATGTGGAACCTAAAAAAATAATAATGAAACAAATGGATAAGCAAACAAAAAAACCCAGTTTTCCTTTTTTTTTTAATGTTTATTTTTGAGAGACAGAGTGTGAGCAGGGGAGGGGCAGAGAGAGAGGGAGACACAGATTCCGAAGCAGGTTCCAGGCTCCGAGCTATCAGCACAGAGCCCAACGCGCGGTACAAACCCACAAACCGCAAGATCATAACCTGAGCTGAAGTCAGACATTTAACCAACTGAGCCACTCAGGCACTCTTGAGAGACATTTTTTAAAAGCTTTTCCTTTTAAGTTTAGAGATCTGTGATTTAAAAGGTTGGGAAGATCACATGGTTACATGCACACTCTAAGAACTTTTATTTTGGCCAGAGGCTGAGACAATATAATTGTCCAGGTCTTGGTCATATTCAGCCCCCGTGTCCTGGAGGGGAGAGTTGTTATTATTAATCCTGTCTCTGTTGCATGGAATATGAATTCCTCAGACAAGAAGGTTTGGCAACAAGAAAGTGGACATATGCTGTTTAGCCCCCAAGCAATTTAGCAATTTACTAAAACCATAAAATTTACATAAATCATAAAATAATTTAAGTATTAAAGGAAGAAACTAGGGGCGCCTGGGTGGCGCAGTCGGTTAAGCGTCCGACTTCAGCCAGGTCACGATCTCGCGGTCCGTGAGTTCGAGCCCCGCGTCAGGCTCTGGGCTGATGGCTCAGAGCCTGGAGCCTGTTTCCGATTCTGTGTCTCCCTCTCTCTCTGCCCCTCCCCCGTTCATGCTCTGTCTCTCTCTGTCCCAAAAATAAATAAAAAACGTTGAAAAAAAAATTAAAAAAAAAAATAAAGGAAGAAACTATGTGTAATGCCTTAAGAACTACTTTCACAAAATAAATGATAAACGGATGCAAGTTCTTTATCTTCATCATTCTTTTTAACGAAAGTTAAATTCAGGAGATTGTAAGTCTGTTTTATAGAATATGTGACATATCCAAGCTAACACAACAAGTTTTAGGGGAGAGATTGTTATATTCTTTGCTATGTTGGCTCTGTAAGAACGTAGGTAAGTCATGGCAGAGAGTCTGGGTAAATAAGTCATCCATCGTCCAGTGTGATTACAGAGGAATTTGCCCTTAAAGTTAAAATAAATTTATTTAAATGCAAAGTATATAGTGGATTAAATTTTTAAACTATCAGTTGAAAAAAATTTTTTTACTCTAGTGCTAACAATAAATCTCAAAAAATAAAAACATTGACGCATGGACAAGAAAATGTGTAAGAAATGAAGTAATTCCATTGTTAGAAATAGAGTAAAAAAATGTGTCTTTCCATTTCAAAGAGAAGAAATAATTAGTACAACAAAATCAAGATAATATGTGATTATATTTCAGAGAGAATATTTTTTAGGTTAATTTATTTTGAGAGAGAGAGAGCGAGAGCGAGCAAGAGAGAAAGGGCATATGTACGCATGAGTGGGAGAAGGGCAAGAGAGAAGGAGAGAGAGCGAATCCCAAGTACAGCACAGAGCCTGGTGTGGATTTTGATCTTATGAACTGTGAGATCATGACCTGAAGCAAATCAAGAATTGGGCACTTAAGGGACTGAATCACCCAAGTGCCCCAAGAGAGAATATTTCAAAGACAATGCAAGAGAATGTATAATAAAGGTAGTTGTAAATACCGAATGGCCCCTGGAAAAAAAAAGACATTTGGATCTTATGTCTTATCTAATAGTAAAATTATTTCAGGCACATCAAATATGTACGAATAAAGCTATTCAACTTTAGAAAAGGAACATTGGAAGAATTTCTATAATGACACAGAAGTCACATTTTAATATGTTAGAAAAGGTCAAGATAAATGACCAATTGGGTTAAGAAAATAAAACTCACATATTAGATACACGATTAATTTTTTTAATTTCTAAATATTTAAGAATCATTTTAAAATGCAGTGATAAAAGTGGACAGTATAAATTGAAAAAAAAACAAATGAAAACTACTCTGAAATTTATATTTAAAAAGACTCAGTTGCAGTCCTGTTAAGAGAAATGCAAATCAAAACTACTTTGAAATGCTGCTTTTAATATTATTTTATAAAAACCACAAAAAGATTTGGTAACAGTATTTTAATGAGTATTTGAGGAAAATGCTATCCTCATACATTGGTGGTACAAGTTCTCATACAAGATGGTACGTTTGAAGTATAACCCTCTGTTGTGGCCAGTTTTATAATATCCACACAAATTAATATATATAAATGTTTGATCTAGTAAAACCAAACCTTAGGGATTTATCTAAGAGATATGCTTGGTCGTATATATGCATTTATATATGTTGTGATTTTGTTAAATTAACACTTGCAAGGTAGAGCCCTAGGGTGTTTGGACAGTGAACCATGGTTTAACCAAAGATTGCAGGAGGACTGAACTAGAGAAGGTTAATACTCACAGGTCCTGGAGGTACACAGCACACCTTGAGAAACCACTTTGGGATATCAAGGTAGAATGCAGAAAGAGAGAGAGGCAGTACAAGGGAGGAGTGCTTTAGAGTTCCTGGGCTAAGACCAGATTGATCATTTCAAACCAAAAGTAGCAGGGTTTTGGTAAGCTCTGCAGTGGTCTTATCAAAGGGGAGCACACAGAGAAGGCCTGGGAAGCAGGGGATGCTCTTGTTCACAAAGCGTTTGTGGAAGTCCTATCAGGAACTTATATTTGCATGTGACTCTGTGGACTGTTGTCCAGGGCATAAATTCACAGGAAGGGCTAGTGTCAGTTCAAGGCCCTGGCAGGCTGCAAGGCCACAAAAATGGATGCTTGAGACAGCAATGTTATTGTACGGTAGTTTAACTAAACTGACAGCACATATATAAAATTTATAAAATGTGTTTAAAATATATATTAATACACATATTTAAAATTTTATATAAAATAAATACAGTTGAAACATGTCATATGTCTCAGGAGGGATGCATGATGTCCTACCTCTGAAGTGGGAAGATTGTCCTAAGAGACTAGTACAGGAAAGAGAAATATAATCTTTTCCACTTTTTGTATCATATTACTGGGTTTATATATTTAAAAATTAATAGAAAACTTATGTAATGTATGTTGCTCTTCCTTTTTGAATGTCCTTTCATACATAAGCTGCATTATAAAATATTTTTATTTATTTATTTATTTTATTTTTGAGAGAGAGAGAGAGAGCATGTGTGAGCAGGGGAGAGGGGCAGAGAGAGAGAGTGAGAGAGACAGAATCTTAAGCAGTCTCTATGCTTAGCATGGAGCCTAACACAGGCTTGGTCCCATGACCCTGGGATCATGACCTGAGCTGAAATCAAGAGTAGGACCCTCAAAAACCTGAGCCAGTCAGGCACCCCTCAAATCTTTTTTATTAACAAATCAGGTCAAGTATTATTTATTTTGGACACTTGTTCCATGCCTTTTTCTTGGCTGCTGAATGAATTACAGTACCCACATTTTGATTTATATGCTATAGTGCTAGTTTGAACATTGAAGGGGGCCAGACTATGAAGAATATCATACATTTTACCATGCAGAGAGTGCAAGAAGGGCAAAGGTAAAGGAGGAGAGATTAATGAAATCAATAAGGAAATTACCTAAATTGGTCTAAGATTGTAGGGACAATATCATCATTGTGATATAGGTAGATTATAACCAAAAATAAGAATTATTATATCATATTCCAAGAGTAGAGTCAAGTGTTATTTGAAAATAAAGCAAAAAAACTTGTGGTTAAGAAAATTGAGAGAAAAAATGATGACTTCTAGGTTCACATTGGGTAAAGAATTTTCCAGACTGTAGATGGTTCAAGGTACAATATAGGAGCCCATCATTTGGAGTCTCTGTTTTAGCTTAGGTGTAGATGCAATTATTTAACATCCTTGATGAATGGGATTGGGCACAAACATTTTTATTCCATGTAACACACTCCATTTTAGTTGTTATTTCTCTTATTTTTTTCATAAAATTTTGAACTCTGAATCATAGGATGGACTTTGCATTTCTCTATATATGTAGGGACATATAGCTTACTGAATTACTGGACAAGCGAGCCAAATTTTCCTTTTGAGTTTTTTTTTTTTTTTTTTTTTTTTTTTTGTGTAGTGAATGAAAGAAAGAGTAGAAAGTTAATTAAGGTAGAGGTAGTTATAGAAAGATGCTATAGACATAGTTATAGATTGAGATTTAGTTAGAGACAGATACTTTGAAAGTACTGAGTATGTCAATATAATAAAGTTAGTAGCCAGTGGGAAGTCATAATTTGAAGGTTCAAAGAAGGAAGTGCCCAAATTTTTCAGTAGTAAAAGCAGATGAAGTCCAGGACACTGAACTCAGAAAAGTATTTAAGTACTTAGACCTCTAAGATACAATAAAAGGTGAGGGAATAACATTCATTAAAGAATACTTAAAAGCTTTGAAAAGAAGGAGATTCTGGAAGGTATTTTCATGGCAACAAGCAATTAAATTATTTATATGTGTTTTTAAAAATGTACCTTGGGAAATTCATTTAGATAGAAGACTACTTTTTGAAAACAAAATCTTTATAAACTAAAACTGAATCTAGGCTATCATTTTTTCGAAGGTAGATTTTCCTGAAATCATGGTTATAGAGGCAGTTATAAATAAGATAAAGAGCATGGTCAGGGGCACCTGGGTGGCTCAGTCCAACTTTGGCTCAGGTCATATCCCACGGTTCATGAGTTGGAGCCCTGCGTTGGACACTGTGCTGACAGCTCAGAGCCTGGAGCCTGCTTCAGATTCTTTGTCTCCCTCTCTCTCTGCTGCTCCACCACTTGTGCTCTGTCTCTCACTCTCAAAATTAAATGAACATTAAAAAAATAAAAAAAAAAATTAAAAGAGCATGGCTAAGATAGGGATATCTAGGTCCTAGATTTACCTTAAATCTGTCCCTGGAAAGTCAGTTGAATTCTAAACCTCACTATTTTTTCCAGTTTCATGAAAAAATTTGCTAGATTATCTGAATGGCCACTTCCTAAAATCTGTATCAAATGATGAGCTGACCTTTATAAGTTTCTTCTAGCAGTAGTATCTGTAATTTTACAGTATTTCTTTGCAGTAGCATGGAACAAAATACAGTATTTGTTTATATTTGTTTCTGGCTGTGTGAGGATCTGATATCTGAAACAGTCATAAAAAAGTGTTTGTTCATAAATTATCCCCAGGGATTTTTTGAACTCTTAGTTTGGGAGCTGCCTCTGTATAATATGGTGTACATTGATTGACTGCCAGTGCTGGCGTTGATGGCTCTTGGCTTTCAGGAGGATATTTTTGTATAAGATAATTCCTTCTTACATGTAGTAGAATTCATGATTCTATATGGCTTCTCTCATTTTTACGTACAACCATATACATACAACATAGCTATTTTAGAGTTAATTTATAATAGGTAAATCAGTAGTCATTCTGCACATTGCAGAATACAGTAAGGGCTCTGGAGCTTAAGCCTAGTAAGCAGAGAAAGCAGTTGAAAAATAAGAATTTGGAATGTGGATTTCATTCAGAGTTTGATTAGCTAAATGTGACCACCTAAAACTTACACGCACGTGCGCGTGCACACACACACACACACACACACACACATGCACACAAATTCATATAGATATTTCAGGGTGACAGAAAGAATTTGATGTGAATTATGTGAATATGAAAGTATTATAATCTTATTAGACTATGAACATATTTATGGAATTTATATATGGTGTTTGCAGCTGTAAAATGAATTCATTGTACAAAATTATTTCTAAGGTGATTTATAAGACAATGTTTTAGGAATCTCTGCGGGTGATCTAGGATAGTCATTGGTTTTTCTACATATGAACCAAAATGTAAACATATTCCATTAACTTTTTGGACTAAACATGTTCAATTTTAAATTAAATATTGGTCACTTTTGGTTTAACTGCTAAATCCTGAAGTGTTTTTATTTTGTTTTGTTTTGTTTTCATTGGAGAGCTCAGTTTATCATACTCATAGTCCATGTATAACATAGTAAAATCATTGGTAGGTCAATAGTTCTCCCTTAATTGATTCCCTTATACCTTCATATAATTTCTATAACTCCCTCCAGAAAGATAAGCATTTTAATATGTTTAACGAATATATTTTTACTGGAATGTGTTATTGCAAAGATATGTTTCTTTTTGGTGTGTTTGTTTTCTTAAATTTTGTCAATGTGAACACTGAAAATTATACAAATCATAAGTGTGTACAGCTGAATGAATTTTCATCAAATTAACATGTCTGATTAATGTATAGATGTTGAAAGATGACTCACATACCCTTCAAGAGTAAAAATAAATGGATAAATAAATATAAAAATAAAAGGAAGGAAGGAAGGAAGGAAGGAAGGAAGGAAGGAAGGAAGGAAGGAAAGAAAGAAAGGAAAAAGGGAAGGGAAGGGGAGGGAAGGGAAGGGGAGGGGAATAACGTAACCCTCACCCTAAAAGGCTAATAATGAATGGGGAGGCCTGGGTGGCTCAGTTGGTTAAGCGTCAGACTCTTGATTTCAGCTCAGGTCATGATCTCACAGTCATGGGATGGAGTCCTGCATGGAGCTCCACACTAGGCATGGAGCCAGCTTAAGATTCTCTCTCTCCCTGTTCTTCTGCCCCTCCCCCACTCACACTCATGTATGTGTGTGCTCCCTCTCTCTCAAAAAAAGAAAAGATTAATAACTTCTCTTGTTGTCAAGCTTTCTATAAATGAGATCACACACTCTGTTTTTTGTTTTTGACATCTTATGCCCAACATGATTTTTATTATTTATCTATGTTGTTTTGTCAGGTTATAGTTAGGTGCCCCTCATTACCAGGTGAAAGTATTCCTCAAACATATTATACTAGACGAACTCTTGAATTCATGTTCAGGTTTCAGGGAAGCCCTAAATAAAAATTACAGTAACTATGTGGTAAGGTAGATTCACAGGTTCAAAAAGTTCTTTACCACAATCTGAAAATAAATTGTTAATGATATTTTGAGAGGAAAAAGACATTTTCTGTACATTTGCTTATTTTTGGCCAGCTTACTTCCTCTTTGTGTGGGTTCTTCTCCCAATGAAGAATATTAACTCTAATCAAGTCAATGATGTATGTCCAGGAAGTTTCTGTTTTTTAAAATCTCCCACTTTGTTTTAATTTACTTAAATGTCCTAAAAATCCTCATCACAAATTTCTACTGTACAAAATGCTAAGGAGTCAATGAGCTGTATGGTATATGAAATATCATGTAGGAAAGAGTTTTGTTTTTTCCTGTTTAAATTAAAGTGATTTAACTAAAGTTATTAACTAAAGCAAACAAAATAACAACAAAAACCAGGTGACACATAGCTTATTATTCTTAAAATTCATCTCTTCCTTCCCTTTCATAATTTTTTTAAAGATCAGGCAAACATTTTCAGATTAAAAAAATTCTGCAATTCAAATAAGATTTAATTGTCTCACAATAAGCTTGGTGGAGTTAGTGAATATAAATTGATTTTCATTAAGATTATTTATAACATGGGGCACCTGGGTGGCTCAGTCGGTTGAGCGTCTGACTTTGGCTCAGGTCATGATCTCACAGCTCTGTGAGTTCAAGCCCCACATCGGGCTCTGCGCTGACGGCTCAGAGCCTGGAGCCTGCTTCAGATTCTATGTCTCCCTCTCTCTCTGCCCCTAACCCACTCGCATTCTGTCTTTGTCTCTCTCAAAAATAAATAAACATTAAAAAATTAAAAAAAAAGATTATTTATAACATGAAAATTTATGACTGTTGAAAAGAAAGTATACTAGTACAATAATTATTTAACATATGAATAAAACATTTTAAAAATGAATAAAAACATGGTTTAAGAAATAATTTTATACAACACTGATATAAAAACATTTCTTGCTAAGTGACAGGATCCAGTCCATGTAGAACACTAGATGTTACAATTGTAGTTTACACTGGTGTTCGTATTTTTATGTTTTTACAGCTTTATGTATGTAAAAGTGGAGACGTTTTTCAACTCTAAAAATAAGGAATGAATTTACCTCTTATTTTGTGTTTTATCACACAAATACCTAACTAGTTAACTGTGAAAATAAGTACACAGGGATTTCGTATCAACCAAGTTCAGATGATTTCAGTCTATGTTCTTGACTCTTTTCAAAAAAGGAAATTTCCTCACACACTGAAGATATTGGAAATTGCATCAAAATGCTCACTGCTTTTTTGTGAATGGCAGTATACTCTTCTTTTATATAACCTGATCTGGACAGATCTAATTCATCCTACTTTCATTAAGTGATCAGTCTACATTTTGTCTCTCCTGTCAAGTTCTCAGCTTGAGCAGAGGGTTCAGAGAAAGGGCCTAACGCATTCATGCAAGTGTGAGAAAGTGTGAGAAATGCTGCTCTATTGTGTTCTACATTTCTTCCAGAAGGTTTTTAATGAAATGAGCCTTTCTGATATCTTTCATTACTTCCAAACCAAAGAGGCACTGGAAACATTTCAGTATTTTATTTTGCAACATTTTCCCAAAGGTTCAGTTTTCTTCTAAATCCAAGAATTTTGTCATTTAAAATCAAAATGTTTTCACTATTACACTACAGATATGTGCTCAGGTAATTAAAAAATGTCTGTTAAGTAGTTTCTGCAACAGTCCTCATTTTCACAATACTCAGAAAATAAAATCTGGCCGACTATTTTTTTAAGTATGCCTACAATTCACCTTTCAGATCAAACACCTTATTAAGAAATCTGCAGGGCGCCTGTGTGGCCCAGTTGGTTAAGCATCCAACTTTGGCTTAGGTCATGATCTCTCTATTCATGGTTTCAAGCCCTGCATTGGGCTCTGTGCTGACAGCTCAGAGCTTGGAGCCTGTTTAGGTCTCTGTGTCTCCCACTCTCTCTGTCCCTCTCCCACTCACACTGTGTGTGTGTCTCTCTCTCAAAAATGAATAAACATTAAAAATGATAAAAAATGAAATATTCCTTTGTTAAGCTATTGTGTTGTTTTGTATCATAGAAGATGTATATGTACTTTGTCTAGGTTTTCAGTTCTTAAAACATTCTTGATTAAACAAGTTTTTTATTTTATTTTATTTTTTTTATTTTTATTTATTTTTATTTTTTTATTTTTTAATATATGAAATTTACTGTCAAGTTGGTTTCCATACAACACCCAGTGCTCATCCCAAAAGGTGCCCTCCTCAATACCCATCACCCACCCTGCCCTCCCTCCCACCCCCCATCAACCCTCAGTTTGTTCTCAGTTTTTAACAGTCTCTTATGCTTTGGCTCTCTCCCACTCTAACCTCTTTTTTTTTTTTTTTTCCTTCCCCTCCCCCATGGGTTTCTGTTACGTTTCTCAGGATCCACATAAGAGTGAAACCATATGGTATCTGTCTTTCTCTGTATGGCTTATTTCACTTAGCATCACACTCTCCAGTTCCATCCATGTTGCTACAAAAGGCCATATTTCATTTTTTCTCATTGCCACGTAGTATTCCATTGTGTATATAAACCACAATTTCTTTATCCATTCATCAGTTGATGGACATTTAGGCTCTTTCCATAATTTGGCTATTGTTGAGAGTGCCGCTATAAACATTGGGGTACAGGTGCCCCTATGCATCAGTACTCCTGTATCCCTTGGATAAATTCCTAGCAGTGCTATTGCTGGGTCATAGGGTAGGTCTATTTTTAATTTTCTGAGGAACCTCCACACTGCTTTCCAGAGCGGCTGCACCAATTTGCATTCCCACCAACAGTGCAAGAGGGTTCCTGTTTCTCCACATCCTCTCCAGCATCTATAGTCTCCTGATTTCTTCATTTTGGCCACTCTGACTGGCGTGAGGTGGTATCTGAGTGTGGTTTTGATTTGTATTTCCCTGATAAGGAGCGACGTTGAACATCTTTTCATGTGCCTGTTGGCCATCCGGATGTCTTCTTTAGAGAAGTGTCTATTCATGTTTTCTGCCCATTTCTTCACTGGGTTATTTGTTTTTCGGGTGTGGAGTTTGATGAGCTCTTTATAGATTTTGGATACTAGCCCTTTGTCCGATGTGTCATTTGCAAATATCTTTTCCCATTCCGTTGGTTGCCTTTTAGTTTTGTTGGTTGTTTCCTTTGCTGTGCAGAAGCTTTTTATCTTCATAAGGTCCCAGTAATTCACTTTTGCTTTTAATCCCCTTGCCTTTGGGGATGTGCCGAGTAAGAGATTGCTACGGCTGAGGTCAGAGAGGTCTTTTCCTGCTTTCTCCTCTAAGGTTTTGATGGTTTCCTGTCTCACATTCAGGTCCTTTATCCATTTTGAGTTTATTTTTGTGAATGGTGTGAGAAAGTGGTCTAGTTTCAACCTTCTGCATGTTGCTGTCCAGTTCTCCCAGCACCATTTGTTAAAGAGACTGTCTTTTTTCCATTGGATGTTCTTTCCTGCTTTGTCAAAGATGAGTTGGCCATACGTTTGTGGGTCTAGTTCTGGGGTTTCTATTCTATTCCATTGGTCTGTGTGTCTGTTTTTATGCCAATACCATGCTGTCTTGATGATGACAGCTTTGTAGTAGAGGCTAAAGTCTGGGATTGTGATGCCTCCTGCTTTGGTCTTCTTCTTCAAAATTACTTTGGCTATTCGGGGCCTTTTGTGGTTCCATATGAATTTTAGGATTGCTTGTTCTAGTTTCGAGAAGAATTCTGGTGCAATTTTGATTGGGATTGCATTGAATGTGTAGATAGCTTTGGGTAGTATTGACATTTTGACAATATTTATTCTTCCAATCCATGAGCAGGGAATGTCTTTCCATTTCTTTATATCTTCTTCAATTACCTGCATAAGCTTTCTATAGTTTTCAGCATACAGATCTTTTACATCTTTGGTTAGATTTATTCCTAGGTATTTTATGCTTCTTGGTGCAATTGTGAATGGGATCAGTTTCTTCATTTGTCTTTCTGTTGCTTCATTGTTAGTGTATAAGAATGCAACTGATTTCTGCACATTGATTTTGTATCCTGCAACTTTGCTGAATTCATGTATCAGTTCTAGCAGACTTTTGGTGGAGTCTATCGGATTTTCCATGTATAATATCATGTCATCTGCAAAAAGCGAAAGCTTGACTTCATCTTTGCCAATTTTGATGCCTTTGATTTCCTTTTGTTGTCTGATTGCTGATGCTAGAACTTCCAGCACTATATTAAACAACAGCGGTGAGAGTGGGCATCCCTGTCGTGTTCCTGATCTCAGGGAAAAAGCTCTCAGTTTTTCCCCGTTGAGGATGATGTTAGCTGTGGGCTTTTCATAAATGGCCTTTATGATCTTTAAGTATGTTCCTTCTATCCCGACTTTCTCAAGGGTTTTTATTAAGAAAGGGTGTTGGATTTTGTCAAAGGCCTTTTCTGCATCGATTGACAGGATCATATGGTTCTTCTCTTTTTTTTTGTTAATGTGATGTATCACGTTGATCGATTTGCGAATGTTGAACCAGCCCTGCATCCCAGGAATGAATCCCACTTGATCATGGTGAATAATTCTTTTTATATGCTGTTGAATTCGATTTGCTAGGATCTTATTAAGAATTTTTGCATCCATATTCATCACGGATATTGGCCTGTAGTTCTCTTTTTTTACTGGGTCTCTGTCTGGTTTAGGAATCAAAGTAATACTGGCTTCATAGAATGAGTCTGGAAGTTTTCCTTCCCTTTCTATTTCTTGGAATAGCTTGAGAAGGATAGGTATTATCTCTGCTTTAAATGTCTGGTAGAACTCCCCTGGGAAGCCATCTGGTCCTGGACTCTTATTTGTTGGGAGATTTTTGATAACCGATTCAATTTCTTCGCTGGTTATGGGTCTGTTCAAGCTTTCTATTTCCTCCTGGTTGAGATTTGGAAGAGTGTGGGTGTTTAGAAATTTGTCCATTTCTTCCAGGTTGTCCAATTTGCTGGCATATAATTTTTCATAGTATTCCCTGATAATTGTTTGTATCTCTGAGGGATTGGTTGTAATCATTCCATTTTCATTCATGATTTTATCTATTTGGGTCATCTCCCTTTTCTTTTTGAGAAGCCTGGCTAGAGGTTTGTCAATTTTGTTTATTTTTTCAAAAAACCAACTCTTGGTTTCGTTGATCTGCTCTACAGTTTTTTTAGATTCTATATTGTTTATTTCTGCTCTGATCTTTATGATTTCTCTTCTTCTGCTGGGTTTAGGCTGCCTTTGCTGTTCTGCTTCTATTTCCTTTAGGTGTGCTGTTAGATTTTGTATTTGGGATTTTTCTTGTTTCTTGAGATAGGCCTGGATTGCAATGTATTTTCCTCTCAGGACTGCCTTCGCTGCATCCCAAAGCGTTTGGATTGTTGTATTTTCATTTTCGTTTGTTTCCATATATTTTTTAATTTCTTCTCTAATTGCCTGGTTGACCCACTCATTCGTTAGTAGGGTGTTCTTTAACCTCCATGCTTTTGGAGGTTTTCCAGACTTTTTCCTGTGGTTGACTTCAAGCTTCATAGCATTGTGGTCTGAAAGTATGCATGGTATAATTTCAATTCTTGTAAACTTATGAAGGGCTGTTTTGTGACCCAGTATATGATCTATCTTGGAGAATGTTCCATGTGCACTCGAGAAGAAAGTATATTCTGTTGCTTTGGGATGCAGAGTTCTAAATATATCTGTCAAGTCCATCTGATCCAATGTATCATTCAGGGCCCTTGTTTCTTTATTGACTGTGTGTCTAGATGATCTATCCATTTCTGTAAGTGGGGTGTTAAAGTCCCCTGCAATGACCACATTCTTATCCATAAGGTTGCTTATGTTTATGAGTAATTGTTTTATATATCTGGGGGCTCGGGTATTTGGCGCATAGACATTTATAATAGTTAGCTCTTCCTGGTGGATAGACCCTGTGATTATTATATAATGCCCTTCTTCATCTCTTGTTACAGCCTTTAATTTAAAGTCTAGTTTGTCTGATATAAGTATGGCTACTCCAGCTTTCTTTTGGCTTCCAGGAGCATGATAAATAGTTCTCCATCCCCTCACTCTCAATCTAAAGGTGTCCTCAGATCTAAAATGAGTCTCTTGTAGACAGCAAATAGATGGGTCTTGTTTTTTTATCCATTCTGATACCCTATGTCTTTTAGTTGGCGCATTTAATCCATTTACATTCAGTGTTATTATAGAAAGATATGGGTTTAGAGTCATTGTGATGTCTGTATGTTTTATGCTTGTAGTGATGTCTCTGGTACTTTGTCTCACAGGATCCCCCTTAGGATCTCTTGTAGGGCTGGTTTCGTGGTGACAAATTCCTTCAGTTTTTGTTTGTTTGGGAAGACCTTTATCTCTCCTTCTATTCTAAATGACAGACTTGCTGGATAAAGGATTCTCGGCTGCATATTTTTTCTGTTTAGCACACTGTAGATATCGTGCCAAGCCTTTCTGGCCTGCCAAGTTTCAAAGGAGAGATCAGTCACAAGTCTTATAGGTCTCCCTTTATATGTGAGGGCACGTTTATCCCTTGCTGCTTTCAGAATTTTCTCTTTATCCTTGTATTTTGCCAGTTTCACTATGATATGTCGTGCAGAAGATCGATTCAAGTTACGTCTGAAGGGAGTTCTCTGTGCCTCTTGGATTTCAATGCCTTTTTCCTTCCCCAGTTCAGGGAAGTTCTCAGCTATAATTTGTTCAAGTACCCCTTCAGCACCTTTCCCTCTCTCTTCCTCCTCTGGGATACCAATTATGTGTATATTATTTTTTTTTAGTGTATCACTTATTTCTCTAATTTTCCCCTCATACTCCTGGATTTTTTTATCTCTCTTTCTTTCAGCTTCCTCTTTCTCCATAACTTTATCTTCTAGTTCACCTATTCTCTCCTCTGCCTCTTCAAGCCGAGCCATCGTGGTTTCCATTTTGTTTTGCATTTCGTTTAAAGCGTTTTTCAACTCCTCGTGACTGTTCCTTAGTCCCTCGATCTTTGTGGCAAGAGATTCTCTGCTGTCCTGTATACTGTTTTCAAGCCCAGCGATTAATTTTATGACTATTATTCTAAATTCACTTTCTGTTATATTATTTAAATCCTTTTTGATCAGTTCATTAGCTGTTGTTATTTCCTGGAGATTCTTCTGAGGGGAATTCTTCCGTTTGGTCATTTTGGAGAGTCCCTGGCGTGGTGAGGACCTGCAGTGCACTTCCCCTGTGCTGTGGTGTATAACTGGAGTTAGTGGGCGGGGCCGCAGTCCGACCCGATGTCTGCCCCCAGCCCACTGCTGGGGCCACAGTCAGACTGGTGTGTGCCTTCTCTTCCCCTCTCCTAGGGGCGGGATTCACTGTGGGGTGGCGTGTCCCGTCTGGGCTACTTGCACACTGCCAGGCTTGTGTTGCTGGGGATCTGGCGTATTAGCTGGGGTGGGTAGGCAAGGTGCACGGGGGCTGGAGGGGCAGGCTTAGCTCGCTTCTCCTTAGGTGATCCACTTCAGGAGGAGCCCTGTGGCAGCGGGAGGGAGTCAGATCCGTTGCCGGAGGTTTGGCTCCGCAGAAGCACAGAGTTGGGTGTTTGCGCGGAGCGAGCAAGTTCCCTGGCAGGAACTGGTTCCCTTTGGGATTTTGGCTGGGGGATGGGCGGGGGAGATGGCGCTGGCGCCTTTGTTCCCCGCCAAGCTGAGCTCTGCCGCCGGGGGCTCAGCAGCTCTCCCTCCCTTTGTCCTCCAGCCTTCCCGCTTTCCGAGCAGAGCTGTTAACTTATGACCTCCCAGACGCTAAGTCGCGCTTGCTGTCGGAACACAGTCCGTCCGGCCCCTCCGCTTTTGCCAGCCAGACTCGGGGGCTCTGCTTGGCCGGCGAGCCGCCCCTCCGCCCCGGCTCCCTCCCGCCAGTCCGTGGAGCGCGCACCGCCTCGCCGCCCTTCCTACCCTCTTCCGTGGGCCTCTCGTCTGCGCTTGACTCCGGAGACTCCCTTCTGCTAATCCTCTGGCGGTTTTCTGGGTTCTTTAGGCAGGTGTAGGTGGAATCTAAGTGATCGGCAGGACGCGTTGTGAGCCCCGCGTCCTCCTACGCCGCCATCTTCCGGAACCCAGCCAAACAAGTTTTGAAATATAAAATTAACCACTTTTGAAGTATCATTTAATAAATGAATAACTTGCTTTCACATCCCAGAGACTTTTCACTGACTCTGAATTAAAACAAACAAACTATAGATTTTATTCTGTTTTTAGACTGCAGTTGCCATCTGAAATCATCAACACCTTGGCAAGTGGCAGTCAATTGTGCTTGTGCTCTTCCCAGTTCTGTTGGGACCATTGACATGTGTATAGGTTTTTGGCTGCAGATGACACAAAATGGAATGGAGTAACAAAAAGCTATTCTGCATTATAGTAGCTTTCATTGTTATGACCAACTTGTTTGTGATCCTTGTTGCACTAGTGTAATAAATGACTCAGAGGATCATATTTTTAAAAGGTATTATTGAAGTAGCATTGACACACAGTGTTAGATTACTTTCAGGTGCTTGACATGGTGATTAGACAACTCTATACATTACTCAGTGCTCACCACCATAAATGTAATCACCATCTCTCACCCTACAGGATTATTACATATATTATTGACTATAGGCCCCGTGCTATATTTTTCATCTCTGTGACTTATTTGTTTTTTAACTGGAAGTTTGTACCTCCTAATCCCCTTCTATTTCACCCCATTCCTAAGCCCTCTCCCCTCTGGCAACCACCTGTTTGTTCTCTGCATTTATGAGTCTATTTCTATTTCTTTGTTCATTTTTTAGATTGCACAAATAAGTGAAAGCATATGGTATTTGTCTTTATCAGCCTGACTTATTTCACTTAGCATAAAACCCTCTATATTTATCAGAATTATCCATACTCCTATGTCTAGAATACTATTCTGTTTGACACCTCTCTTTAAATATAGCCACAGTGCATTGTCAGTCACGTTAAAATCACAAATTCTGATAAAACATGCAACAGAGAGGGAAACAAATGTTTAATGAGAAAAAAATTTTACAGACAAAACTTTCACAATTCACTTCTTACAGGATTCAAGTTTTCAAATGTCTCTCCCAGCAGCAAAACAACAGGTACACAGCGGGGTTATTTTGCATAAACAAATTCTTCTGAAAATGAAAATTTTCTCCCCAGTTTCCTACTACAAGAGTAGAGCTTGTTCAGTCCGGGAAGTAGATCAGTGATATGTAAGAGGAGGTTGAGAATAATATTGGAGAGGAGTGGCTGATATCATCAGCTGCTTTTCCCCTTCTATGTCATAGTGTTCCCCATGATGACATATCAGTTGCCACTCAATAATTTGACTAAACAATGACATGTTGCTGTCTTAAAAGGCAGTTTTTTGGTGGGCTCCTGGTGGCTCAGTCGGTTAAGCTTCTGACTCCTGATTTTGTCTCAGGACACGATCTCACTGTTCATGAGATTGAGCCCCCCGTGTTCAACACTGCTGTGTCAGCACAGAGCCTGCTTCGGATTCTCTCTCCCTCTCTCTCTGCCCCTCTCATGCCCGCACTCTCTCCTCTCTTAAACAAACATTTATATTTTTAAAAAGGCAGCTTTTCTCCCTAGAGCATGTAAAGCATGCTTTTTCACCGCATCTACACTAACACCTCCCTTACTAGGCTTTCTAAACTTGCCATTTGAAATGATTTGTTGGAGTACTTAACATATTCCAGAGACTGATAATTTAGAGGTTCTGGACATATCTATTTAGTTGATCAAAAGTCTTATCTTTGATGAAATAAAATTTACCTTCCTTTAACCTTCTATATTGTTGTTATGAAACTTTGTTTACAAATTTTGTTCACACCATAGGTTACAAATATGTAACCTTTCTGATATCTTTCATCACTTTCATTATTTTCATTTTATAACTTTACCTTTAGCTTTTTATCCACCTGGAGTAACTTTTTGAGTGGAATTATTTGGTAGAAATAGTTTTCTTTCCCTTCAGATAGTTATCAGTTTTCCTGAAATAATATTAAACAATCCAAGTTGCAACCTGATATATTATGTTCCTAAATATACCTGCTTGCCTCTGAATCTCTATTAATGGTCTTAACATTTGTCTTATTTCTTAAAATATCACTTTGATGTATACTTAGAGTTGTATAGGATGCAAAGTATCTCTTAAGGTATATTCTCCTAGATTATTTTTACATCATTCTTTGTAAAAATAACAGTTATTCTGGGACTTTGTAACATCATATAGGGTTTTTCCCCCACATTTCTGTTTTTTAGCATTTTTAGTATTAAGCGTAAGAGAAAATGTCCAATTTAATGAATTCAAAGTGGATAAATGGTATAAAGTGATATTATGTAAATATCACTCACACTATTTTTTTAACTATTCTCTCTATACACATTTGGAACCCCATCAGACAAAAAATGCAACTTTTGCTTTTAAAAACAGTGATAATTTAAAAACTTGGGATAAAAATAACTTATAGTATTTTCACTGATATTTACCCTTTCTCCTGCCCTTTTTTCTTTCCTGATGCTCCATGCTCCCTTCTGTAATCATTCCCTTTATCTCTGAAGTACTTCTTTTAGTAGTTCTCTATAGAGTGGTTCTGCTGATAACAATATTTTTTTTCATGTTTCTTCATCTGAGATTGCCATTAGTTCAACTTCATTTTTTACTGGATATAGAATTCTGTATTGATAATTCTTTAATTCCAGCACTTCAACACTTTTTATCACTTTGCTTGGTCTCCATAATTTCTGATGAGCAATCTGCAGTTATTTGACTTGTTGTCAGCTTATACAAAGTGTTGTGGTTGTTTTTTGTGGGTTTTTTTTTTGGTTTTGTTTGTTTGTTTTTGTTTTGTTTTGTTTTATGTCTGGCTCTGTCAAGATATGCTTTGTCTTTGGTTCTTAAAAATTTCATTATGATGGGGGCACCTGGGTGGCTCAGTCGGATGAGCATCCGTCTTTGGCTCTGGTTTGATATCATGATTGGTTTGTGAGTTGGAGCACTGCATGGAGCTCACTGCTGTCAGCACAGAGCCCACTTTGGATCCTCTGGCCCCCTCTGTCTCTGCCCCACCCCCGCTCATACTGTCTCTCTCAAAAATAAATAAAAACATTTAAAAATTGTTTATGAAGTGTATGGGAAGGAATTTCTTTAATGTTTTTCTGTTTGAGTTTTTCTGAGTTCTTTTTTAAGATAGAGATTTATGTCTTTTATATAATTTCAGCCAGTATTTCTTCAGATATTTTTCCAGATCCATGTTCTTTCTCCTCTTCCTCAGGGACTTCAAGGAAATGAACATTAGATCTTTTATTACTGATTCACAAATCCCTAAGGGACCATTTATATTTTTTCCAGTTTGTTTTCTTTCTGTGGTTTAGAGGGGATAACTTCCATCAGTCTATTTTCAAGTTCACTGTCTCTTCTCTTGCTGTCACTGTTCTGCTACTGAGTCTATCAGTATTTTTTTGTTATTGTATTTCTCAATTTTAAAATTTCCATTTGATTCTTCTTTATATTTTCTATTTGTTTGATAATTATACTCTTGATTTTTTTCAAGACTGTTCATGTGTTGCAGTGTAATTTTAAAAAGTGGTTTAAAATTATTTTCCTGGGGTGCTCAGGTGGTTCATTCAGTTGAGCATCCGGCTCTTGGTTTCGGCTTAATAGGTCATGACCTCGTGGTTAGTGGGTTTGAGCTCCACATGGGACTTCATGCTGACAGCACAGATCCTGCGTGGGATTCTTTTTCTCCCTGTGTCTCTCTACCCTTCTCCCACGTACACTCTCTCTGTTTCTCTCAAAATGATAAATTAAAACCTAAGAAAAATATTTTCCTACATTTCTTTTATTTTAATGTTGTTTTATTTATTTTGAGAGTATGATAGAATGTGAGTGGGGGAGGGGCAGGGAGAAAGGGAGAGAGAGAATCTCAAGCAGGCTTTGTCCTATCTGCACAGAGCCTGGGGTGGGTGTCAAACCCACAAACTGTGAGATAATGATTTGAGTCAAAATCAAAAGTTGGATGCCTAACTGACTGAGCCACCCAGGGAGCCCCTCTTCTTCTACATTTCTAATATCTGTGTCCTATGATCTGGGCATTGGCATTTATTGAATATAATTTTTCGTTTAAGTTGAGATTTTCATACTTCTTGGTATGTCAAGAAATTTTAAATTGTATCCTAGACATTTTGAATATTATGTTTTGAGATTCATGTTCCTATTTAAATCTTTCATTTTAGAAGGAAATCAAGCCACTTTTATTTAGAGTGTGCATGTTGGCCCACTTTTATGGGCTGTGGTTTGAATGTCCATTTAATTTTGAAAATCTTGACAATGCTGTGTTGGTCTACTGGGCTTATGCACTAATTTAAGACTTTTCTGACACTTTTAAGGTATTTTACACAATAGCAAAATTGTCAAAGCTTCTGCTGTATTGACTGGTTAGTTTCACAAATAGGCCATTTGAGGTGTGCTAAGATTTCATAACAGTATTAAATCATTCTTTTATCCAACTCTTTCCTATTGTTTTGCCTCCTTACTCCAGTTGGGAGGGTAACGGTGCTGCCTCTACTTGTGTTGGCATAATATCGATTGTAGATACTAGATGGATCTCTGCCTTGCTCTGTCCGTAGCAGGCATCCTGGTATGGAGGAAGAAAGTCACCATGTCTTTGCTGGGTTTTGCCCAGAATAGGAAAGTTGACAGGGCACCCCATATTAATCCCTTCATTGAGAGCTCTCAGTGGAAATGGGTAGGAGTGCTGTCTTCTTGCTGATGTTTGCTGCTTGGTACCAGGTAGGGCTAGTCTACACTGCTCTGGTCCCATAGTCTTCATAGCAACAGCACCTAATGGGGAGGTGGATAGACACCATCTTTTACTTGTGTACTAGGTAGAGTAAATCATTAGGACAGTGGCCCACAGTATCCCATTAGTAGGCCAGAGAGGCAAAGTGCCTGTTTGCTACAATTTGCTTAGTGCTGGTTGGGGGTAGTTAAAACTGCCCACAGTCTCACTGGTAATAGTACAGAGTTAAGAAAAGGAGCATGCCTGTGCAACAGGCACCCATGCGTGGAGGGAAGAGGCACTCCTTTGTTAGTGACCATAATAAGTTGAGTATAATCACGAGTGCTCTAGCCAAGGCAACAAGGTTTCAGAATAAATCAATATACAAAAAGCATTTTAAATCCTACATATGAGATATGAGCAGTCCAAAATTAATATTAAGAAAAAATTCCATTCACAACAGCTTCAAAAAGAATAAAATGATTAGGATAATTTAATAAAAGAAGTGCAACATGTATACACTGAAAATAACAAAACACTGACACAGAAAACTAAGGAAAACCTAAATAAATGCAGTTGTATCCCATGTCTATGGATTAACAAAGGTGGCCATTCTCTTCAAATAGATCACAGTTTCTCTCCAAATTCCAGCAGGCTCTTTGCAAAATTAAAAAAAAAAAATCTGATTCTAAAATTTATATGGAAATGCACAACAGTATAATAGCTAGGATTTTTTTTAAAAAAAGCAAAATTGGAGGATTTTTATTTCTAGCCTTGAAAATTACTGTGAAGCTATAGCTACAAGATGGGCATAAGGAAAAAATCATATAGATAATGTAAATACATAAGAGTCCTAACATAATTCCTTATGTATGTGGTCAGTTGATTTTCAAAAAACGGTGTCAAGGGAATTAATTGGGGAAAAATAGTCTTTGATTTGCTCAACAGGTGGTACTGGGACAATTATATAACCACATAAAAAGGAACTTAAACCCCTATCACACAACATACAGAGAAATTAACTCAAAATGTGGTAAGAACTTAAATGTAAGAGCTAAAGCAATAAAACTTTTAGAAGATAACATAGAAGAAAATCTTTGAGACCTTGAGTTAGGCAAAGATTTATTGGATATAATATCAAGCTATAGTCAATTTAAAAAAAGAAAAGAAAGAAAAGGATAAATAGACTTCACCAAAATTCAAAACTTCTGTACTTCAAAACACACCAGTATGGTAATTAAATTATAAACAACAAACTACCAGAAAATAATAACAAGACAGATAGAAGTATAACATAAGTGACCACATATTTTATGATTCCACTTATATAGAATGCCCAGAAAAGGTAAATTTATAAAGATGGAAAATAGGGCTTGGTTGCCTGGGGCTGGGGGTAGGAACAGACATTAAATATAAAGGGGCATGAGGTATCTTATTGGGATGATTAAATGTTCTGAAACTGATTTATATTTATGGTTGTACCACTTGGGAAATTTACTAAAAATAATTTATTTGTAGACTTGAATATGATGAAGTTTACAGTATATAAATATAAATTATACATCAATAAAACTGTTAAACCAAAGGGTGAGTGTTGTGTCTAACAAGACTTCTCTTCCTGGTTCTATGATTAAAAGATGGCAGGTTTTTCTGGAGCTTTTATTTTTCTTTTCCCCTCTATTTAGGTTGGTGATCTGGGTTGCATAATGCATTTGCACCCAAAGTGGGATTTATAGAATGCAAATATAAATCACAGGGTACACAATATTGGATCTTACCTGGAGTACCTAAGTTTCTAGCCATTTGCCTTTTTTTCTGTTTTTTATTATGACTCAGGTGGTTTAGTTGTAATTTGCAGGAGAGCTAGAGTCCAATGTGCTTAATATATCTAGACTCCTACATTAATTTTTATTCCTTCAATTATTTTAATTAATGAATAATAAAGTGTATATTCTGAGTATTATATCAGACATGTTTTGTATTTTCCATTTACTTGTATGTATTTTACTCTTTTCCTTTTCTACCTTCTTTCTTTTTAAATTTATACATTTACTTTTCTTATAGTTGCTCTTAGCTTAGAACACTTTTATGATTTTCATATTCATTTGCTCTAATTGCTTGTCTAAACCTTTAAAAATGTATGTATTATCTTAAGGAAAAATACATTTACTCTGTTATTATATCGTTTTTGACTACTTTTCAGCCAGCTAAAATACTGTTTGTAATATCATTTGCTGTGTGAAGTCATTATTTGCATATTCACTGTAATGACTTGCAAATATTTTACCCCAAATTTAATATCCTGACAACCTGTTATGATTAATTTGCCTCTGGGCATTAGAAAAAAAAAACATTTACATTGCACAACAGTGTGGGTGAGAGATTACAGAGTCATATGTTAGCTATTACTGTATTTCAAAAAGACTTTTCTGTAGCTTTATTTGTTTAAATGCTTTGGGCATCATGTCTGTTATCTTTAACACATAATTAAGTGAAAATTTCTTTTAAGGTAGTAGAAAAAACCAATGAAGATGGTAGCTGATACTAAAAGGCCTAGAATACTCCATTCAATACAAAAAAAAAAACAACTTATTTTCTTGAGCGTGATGTTCAATTTATGAGGAGGTATTCGGGAAAGTATTACAAAGCACAATGGATGTAATATGCAAGAAACTAGTCTAGAAATTTCTTGCTATTTCTAATACATACATGAAATAATCAAAAGAAAGCAAAAAAAATTATTACAAAATAATCTGTATACTTGAAATGGCCATGAAAAATTTAAGAACTTCTGTTATAACCTAGTAAAGTACCAACAACAGAATTACTTGTTCAGCTTGCAGCTAGGGATGGACGTGATACTAGGTTTTTACCATTGGGTATAAGGACACATGATGTGTCCATGATGAATGAAATGGTTATCAGTGAGGATACTGATAATAAGAATATTCTTATTCCTGTTCTTAGTGACTGAATGGGTTTAATGTGACTGGATAAAGTTGCAGCAGATGTTGAGTCATGATCTGGAAGTAACATGTTTATGAATGAAGAAGCAAACAAGAATGTGCCTGGAAACTTAATTATCATGCAGTCATCCTATTAACTATGAGATTTTGGAGTTAATATTAACAGAAATGTTGAAAATAAAAAAATACATATGCACACATACATATGTATGATATGATATATATATATGTATGTATAATACATACGCATACACATCATATATATATATGATATGTCAATGTGAAAAGGGTGGCTCCATTTATTCCTTTAGAACATATTATTTCATTTCCTAGGATCTGAATAGGAAAATTAGAATGGAGTACTTAAAATTAATTGTTGTTACTCAGTCTTCATATGTAAGTAATGTATTTACTTATTAATGTCTTTTATAAAGAGAAATGCTCTCACCTGTCACTACTGTTCATTAATTTTAGTATAAAAGTATACTTTTATAAAGTATACTTTTATATACTTAAGTTATATACTCAAGTATAAAAACTTAAACTGCAGAATAATTTAAAATATATCAAATGGGATGCATGTAAAGAAAAAACTGGCAAAGCTTTTGTTATATGACATATAATTTAGCGTAAAGGTAAGGGGATTTTTGTCAATGTAATCCAGAAAAATAAAAGAGAAAATGAGTTAAACAAAATAAAATCAAATCTAAGTTGAATTTTAAGCAAGACATAATAAGCCAGGCAAAAAAGAAAAACCTATTTCCATCAAAGTATAAATATAAAAGAAATTGATGATGGCAGACATAGAAGTGAGAGAAAAATTAGCATTTAAAAATGAGTAATATGACAAAAAATCTTAATTCTTTTAAAATGCTTTAAAAAAGAAATAAGCATTTAGACTAGAACATTAAAATTCATTGAATATGAAACAATTTACAATCACAAAAATAAGTAATGTTAGAATTACTTAAAATAACTGAAAGAACTAAACCTAAATTAAGTAATATATCTGTCCATTTTGTGAAATATGATCTTTCAGAAATTTAGCATAATTCAGTTCAAAATACTTGTTTAATGTGTTAGACTTTTGGAATAGAAAATACCTTGTTTATAATGTATTGTCCATTTATAATACAGATGTATGTTTTCTGTTCATTAAAATGTATGTCCATGTGTATAACCTTAATCATTAATCAATCACAGAGTCGATAATCTTTAAAATAATTTTATTGTTTTTATGTATTTTTGAGACAGAGAGAGAGAGAGCGTGAGCAGGGGAGGGGCAGAGAGAGAGGGAGACACAGAATCCAAAGCAGGCTCCAGCCTCTGAGCTGCCAGCATAGAGCCTGACGCGGGGCTGAAGTCGGATGCCCAGCTGACTGAGCCACCCAAGCGCCCTGAGTCAATAATCTTTTAAAGTAAAGTGACACTTATGCAAGCATGGAATTTGTCCTGATATATTCTGGAGCTAAAATGGTTGAAGTAGTGGTTAGTTTAGAAAAGCTGTCCAAGGGGCGCCTGGGTGGCGCAGTCGGTTAAGCGTCCGACTTCAGCCAGGTCACGATCTCGTGGTCTGTGAGTTCAAGCCCCGCGTCAGGCTCTGGGCTGATGGCTCGGAGCCTGGAGCCTGTTTCCGATTCTGTGTCTCCCTCTCTCTCTGCCCCTCCCCCATTCATGCTCTGTCTCTCTCTGTCCCAAAAATAAATTAAAAAAAAAAAAAAAAAAAAAAAAAAAAAAAAAGAAAAGCTGTCCAAAATTTACATCTCTGAAGATGCAAGTTTGGAACCACTAACCTGTGAGGCAGGGAACCTGGAAATGTGGTCGAAGGAGAGCACAGGGTTTGTAACGTATGATGACAACTCAGTGTTCCTGTCCTTGTTTTAGCTGTCCTTGTTTTAGCTCAGCTTTCTCATTCTTCTAAAAATTTCATATCAGAATTTAAATGAAATCTCCACATAAATAAATATCAAGACAATCAATTCCAGTTTTTTAAAGATGTGTAAGGTATCTAAATAGGCATTGGTAATTGACTTCTCTTTTCTACAAGTTTGTGGATGAGTTTTCTCTGACAATTCCTGAAAATGGGAAGAATAATTCTGAGTTTAGAACTACAACTTCTTGGGGAGCCTCGGTGGCTCAGTCGGTTCAGTGTCTGACTCTTGATTTCAGCTCAGGTCATGATCTCAAGGTTTGAGAGTTTGAGCCCTGCATGGGTCTCTATGATGACAGTGCCAGTTCTGCTTGGGAATCTCATTCTCTCTCCCTCTCTCTCTCTCTCTCTCTCTCTCTCTCTCTCTCTCGGTAAATAAATAATAAATCTTAAAAAAGATTTAGAATTGCAAATTTTTCACACACAGAAGGGATAACATAGGAATACGTATGTCAGTCTTATTTTCTTGAAAAATATATGTGATATACAAAGTAGCCCATACTCTTTTTAAATATTTTAAAATCAGACCATTTTATAACTGGTTAGATTCCAGACATAATTATGCATTAATGGTTAAATTTTAAACATATATAAGAGTATAAGTATATAAATGTAATGCAAACAATGAATAGTTTGAATTGCTTACATAGTGGGAAAGATAATAAAACTATGAAGAAAATATGTAGGCAACATAATCCATCCTTCTAAAGCGGCCAATATGTAATCTTCATGGTCATAAACTTCAGTATTTAGCTTTATAAACTTAAAAAGAATCTCATAAAGTTCAGGACATGAGGTAACTTCTAATAATGAGTACTATATTTTTCAGAATGAAGATAAAAGCAGAAATATTTTTTTAACTCCCAGATGCAAAGCTAGTGGAGCTGGAACCCTGTTCTGCTGAGTCATAGCCTGGCATTTTGCGTATAGTGTAATGGAGCTTTATTATTTGTTCCTTGTACTTTTTTTTGCCTTTTTTGAAAAATAGCCCTTCAACCTAAAACTAATGTGCCAAAATTTCAGTGGTATTAGACCACGTACTGTCTTCTGAAATCTATTTTACTTATCTGTCTGATATAACACAAAGGGATATGGCATACTTTCTAATTAGTTTTGAAAATGAGAAAAAATATAATAATAAAAACTTAGATTTTTCAATAAAAATTGGATGTACTTAATAAAGATAAAATAACCATTATCTTATTGCAGAAAATTTGGAAAATATTGAAGAGTATATGCAAGAATATAGTTGGAAAATACTGAAAAGAAAATCTCCCAAATTACAACACTCCATAAAAACATCTTCCACTGACATCTTTTCTAGTTCCTAAAAATGAATATTTACATGGGTACATATCATTATATAATTTTAACTGCAAAATCAGCATGTTTTATAAGTAGAGTATTATATTTTGAAATGTACACATAACATAATAGAGTCGGGATTTTATCATATCATCAATATATTTAAAGACTTCAGCTTCATACCTTTCCAAATTTCAGACCTAAAACACATAAAGATCTTATTTTAAATAAAGTTGTTTTTGACCTTATTTTTCTTATTCTATCATTTTTTACCTCAGCATTTTCAAAAGTTAAATATTCAGAAACCTATCACAAAGTACCAAGAACATTTGTATTCACTATTCTTTCCTGATTAATTCCCATGCTTAAAATGTATATATTTTGTGTATTTGATATTGCCAAATTCTTTTCCAGGAAGATAGTCATATCAATAGACTCATCTACCAGCAGTGTATGCAAGTATTTGATTCACCACACCCTTACCATCTTGGACATTGTTTACAAAAAGAAAATAAACAACAAAATGTCTGATTTCAAACTGATTTTAGTTTTATGCTTTTCTCAATTTCCTCCTAGTTCTCCATATTTTAGTCATTAGTTTTAGTTTATCATTTGATAATTTTATCTAAGTGTATTTTCTCTTTATGTTATTTATTTTTATTTCACCCATGGAGAGAAACCAGGTCTTGTCACATAATGTTGAATGTGTCATAGTTTTTCAAAATGTACGTATAGTTCCTTTTATGAATAATTTTTTACCACATGTCTTGCATCTGTATCATCAAGATGATGGTTCATTTTCTAACTATTACAGAATTTCTATTTCATAGAGAAGAGAGTTACTTCTTTTCTGTTAAGTTCCATTGGAATCAGTAGAGATCTAACCATTTACCACTTGAAGAGAATATGGATTTGGTCCCGTTTATTAGCTGATTTCATTTTACACAACTATTTCTTGACTGTTCTTCTGAAGTTGGATAGATATGTGAGATTCCTAGGCTAATTTCTAATAATTTTGTTCTTTGGTCTTCTTTTACCACTGTTTCCAGAAAAATTATCTAAAATTTTCATCTTGAAAAACTACAATAAGTTTTGGAAGAAACAAACTAGAAAGTTGTCTTTGTGTGTATATTTGTATTTCCCTTAAGTATTGTACCTAGTACAATCAATGATTTGTATTAATTATCATATTTAAGCAAATGCCTAATTTATTTTCTCTCTAGACATAAGAGAAAATGAAAGTATAGTTTAGTTTTTTCTTCCCTTTTCTATTCATTTACCTATATATTATTTTAACAAATTTAGGTAACAAAACAAATATAAATTATGTATGTATATGTACATGTATAATTTGAGAAATAATTTTCATGTTTTATTTTATTATAAAAAATAAGGGGTGCATGGGTGGCTCAGTTGAACATCCGACTCTTGATTTCAGCTCAGGTCATGATCCCAGGGTCGTGTGATTGAGCCCTGCATTGAGCTCCACGCTTAAGATACTCTCTCTTCCCCACTACCCCTCTCCCCTGCTCACATGCTCTCTCTCTAAAATAAAATTAAAAACATAAGAGTGAATTAGTAAATTAAAATTATGTGTAGTGACCAGTGTTTTACATTAATATATATATAAATCATCCAGACATACAAAAAATTATTTATTAATTAACTAAATAATGTGTTAAGTTCTTAAACACATTAAAGTTCTTAAGTTCTTAAAACTAGTTAAGAATCTGGGAAATTAAAATTTTAGCTATCACATTATATTCCTATTATTAGTAGCATTATAAGAATTCATAATTTACAATGGTCTTGCACAAACCAAAACATTGTGATTGCATTATTTTTACATGGTAAGTTAAATTTTAAATAAAGACCTTAACTTATGCCAAAATTAAAAAAAAAATCCCATTCTTTTTTGTTGTTGTTATATTTTTTTCTTGTTACTAAGGCTTTTCCTCTATATCTTGTAAATATAGTAACAAAGGCTCTTATATATGTAATATTTTCACTATCCACAACCAACATAAACTCTTGAATATATATTTTTTCTTTTAATTTAGACATTATGAATGCTTATCTGGACTAAATATCTTTAGAGTACTTACATAATAACAGAAGTTTTTTTTCTAATTAATCTTTATAGTTTAATGAGATGGAAAAAGAGAAATAGAGGAATAAAAAAAGAAACAAAGTGAGAGTCAGCATCAAATAAATATGAAGTTATTGTAAAAGACAAATTATTTTCCTTCTCAAAATTGAGGGAAGACTCTTTAGAGTCAAGAAAATGAATTTGGACATACATACCTACAATTAGAGGCATTACAGATTGTTTTTTAAGTTTATTTATTTATTTTGAGAAATAGAGGAGGAGAGGCAGAGAGAGAGAGAGAGAGAGAGAGAGAGAGAGAGAGAGAATCCCAAGCAGGCTACATGCCCTGTCAGCAAGGAGCCCAACATGGAGCTCAATCCCACCAACTGTGAGATCATGACCTGAGTCGAAATCAGAGTCTTAACCACGTGAGCCACAAAAGTGCCTCAATAGATGTTTTAAATAATAACTTCATCTCTTGAAAATTACCAAGTTTTGTGATTTAAAAAATCACTGCTTAATTCCTGAAGTAAAGAAACAAAGATGGGGTGTCTCTATGTTTAACCAATGATGTCTTTTCTTTCATCATGCAAGATATTCTTCTTTGGAGGGTGCTTTTACCTTTTTTGTTTGAAGGCATCTCCCAAATGAAAATTGTTTTGGAAAGAACAATGTTACCAAAGTAGCCACTATAATTCTAAATAGTTACTATAGAAATTTTGCCAGTTAGGAAAATATGCATAAAACTTAATGTCTTAATGAGAAATCCTAAAGGGAGCAGCAGGTGTTTTGCCTGGGAGAGGCACAATTTTATCTTGAGAAGACCCAGAAGAACCACAAGAATCTATAAAGATATGTAATCTCCTATCTCTAGAACTTAGCCCAAGGCCAGTTGTCATCTATAATATCAAACAAAATTAACCCCAGACTAAAAGACTTGTATGAAATATTGGTGCACAATTCAGCACAAACTAACTTCCCAGCCATAAGCAGGGTGATGTGTTGAATAGGTGTAGACTTAAGGAGTTTCTGATGTGCTTACTTTTACTGACTTGAGGGTCCCAGTCCAAAGCAGCAAGGTTCTTGGATGAATCTCAGTGAACCTCCACTTCTGTCAGCCAAAGGCCACCAGGAACATACCTCTATTCGCTCATTACAGCCAGAGAAGATGTGCAACATATAGAACTGTGGCTCCATTTCCTAGCCCTCCCTCTAACTCTACAGTCTTTGTAAAACCAAAACACCACCATGAATTTGCAAAATTCCCCAAGGTGGGAATAGTTCTTCCTTTGAGATGTTGCTGTGCATTTTATGTGAAATTAGAAATGTGGAAAGTAAAATATTGCAGATTGCCCATTTCTATCATATAGGCATCAAAGACCTATATTTAGAATATATGATTAATGTATGTTAAGTGTGAACTTGAGCAAGTGGCATAAACGCAAAGGTGGCCAACATTGGCATATCCAGTAGTAGTAGTCTCAGCCTATTTTATGTGTCACTATTCTAGAGCATTTGGAGGCCTAGCAGGTTACTGTATATTGTCTTTTTTCCTTAACATATCTAGCAAATGTGGTCTAAATACACCATAGGGAATTGTGAGGTGTCTCAGTAAAATACCATTAGAAAGAAATGAGACACTGAATATATAAATGGAATATATAAATATACAAAAATAGAACTCTGACCCACAATTGCAGGAATTATCCCAGAAAAACAACCCATTATCCATAATAACCAATCCAGGAAGCCAGCCTATTGTAAATCAAAAGATAGGAAGACAAAACACTATCTCTAGCAACAATCTAGGAAACCAAACAGTGACCCCTTGTTGGAGGAGGCCATCAAGAGGATGTGACTGCAGGTTGACCTGTGAGCTGAATCCAGGAAATAGGATCCTCCTCACCCCTCCTCAACTCCCACAACCCACAGTCCTTGGAATGTATGTTCTGCTAATCCTTTCTCAGTAGGACCTATTTCAGGAAGACGTCCTTAAGAGAGTAATATGTTGTTGAGAACATCTGGACAGTATATGTGACTTAACCCAGTTAAAGCCTCTATATAAATTCCAGTGGGTGGGTGCAGAGATGTATTTGTCTTGAATTCACCCTAGACAAGCCTCATGTGTAAGCTCCCTTGCTCATTAAAATTGCCACCTGCCAATCTGGAGTGGACTCTTTCTTCAATTTCTCTTTGTTCTCCGTGTACAGGGAGCAGTTTAGGAACCAACACCCCTGTAACCATTGGTCCCAAATGGCTAATATTTGTTAATAACTCCAAGCTTTTATAATTTCTGTCTCTGCTTCCATTGTAGGGCCAACTAGAGAAAGCCACATTTGGGCATCTGATCAACCACTAGGATGCCCACTTTTAGTTAGCCAGCCTACAACTTTGCCATACCAACTTCCCCTATCAGGATGTTTTTGAAGCCTTACTTTTCTTCCACTATAAAAATTTTCCCACTCCTCTGACTGCTTTTTTGTCTCTGCCAAAATGTCAGTAGTGGTAACTGACTCCCTTGCGATAGCAAACTCTAAATGAATAGTCTTTGTTTATTCTCATTTGATTGGCCTTATTTATTTCCATGGGAGCTGTTAGAAAGAAACTAATACAAAACTTGAGCTTATGAAGGCTTCAAGGAGGTAGGTTTCTTGGATTGTATGAAATGGGGGAAATTCTATTATTATTAAGTGTCTATATTATATCTAGAAAGAAGAAAGAAGGAAACAGGGCCAAATCTGTACTAGGAAGAGAATGAGAAATCATATTAGCCACAAAAGGGAGATATTTGGTCATTTTTGTTATTTGCAAACTCCTTGGTCTTTGGTGTGAATACATCAGTGGTAGGGAGATGTTTTTAAGAAGCAATTGCCATTTTTTTTCTTTTAACTTTTATTCATTTTTGAGAGAGAGAGAGAGACAGAGTGTGAGGGGGGTGGGGGGGTGTGGGCAAAGAGAGGGAGACACAGGATCTGAAGCAGCCTCCAGGCTCTGAGCTGTCAGCACAGAGCTCTATGTAGGGCTCATATCCACAAACCATGAGATCATGACCTGAGCTGAAGTCAGACGCTTAACCAGCTGAGCCACACAGGTGCCCCACCATGTTTTTCTTTAAAATAATGAGATGCAATAAAATACCTAGATCTTTTTATTAACAACTTCCTGATTGTTAAAAAAAATGACATATAGCTAAATATCAACTTATGGGGCCTCCACCCTTGGGCTCAATCAGGTTTATTGCTAAGTAATCTTCATCTCCTGGAGAGATGAAATTGAACAGAAATATAAACAATGGGGTCAGTGAAAAACAACCCTACCCCTGTTTAGCATTCATACCAAAATGATGACAACCCTTTAAAGCAACATGTTAAAATGTGAATAGTGTATTGTTCATGATACACTTTATTAGAACCCATGCCCAATAAGCATAAAATTGGAAGCTGGAAAAGTATCATCTTTGCCTACCACCTCACCAGATTGAAGTCTGCATATGGATTTAGAATGACTGCAGAGCAACAGAACTCTTTTTAAAAACTCCAGTATATAGACTTTTTCTTTCACTGTGGAGTCCATTTAATTCTATTACTGTAAATCCCTGAGTAAATAGAATATCTTATCAATGTTTTTCCCTCACCTGTGTTTTGCAGTTTGTTAATTCCAAGTGTATATTTTCTGTAGTTATTTATGAAATAACTTCTTGGTTGCTACACAGCAGTTCTCAGCGGTTATAAATCAATTCCTTAAAGCAATTAATTAAAAAATTTAAGGCAGTTAACCCTGCCTAAGGCCTCCAAACTCATGGATCACCAGCTGGGTTTATGGAAGCCATCTGGCATAAACTGATTTTTCTTCTTTCTTTTTAAAACTTGCAGCATCAATTGTTCAATCAAGGTCTTTCCTTGAAAGATTCAGGACATGACATCTTGGTCCAAAATCCAACTGAATGCAGAAGGTAAGTGTGGATATGTGTACAAAGTTAGGATAATAAATCTCACTTGGGGAAAAATATTAGATGTTATATTTGGAAAAAATGCCATGTTGTGAATGCCCCTTTAAGTTTTCCTTACTCATTTTTCTAAGTCACAGAAAAGTCCACATTTTAATCACAAATTCTCAAACCTATAAGACCCAATGACACCTTTTAAGAAAAAAAAGTTTTATACATTTCCTACATTAAACTAAAATGTACAAGGAGCACCTGGGTGGCTCAGTTGGTTGAGTGTCCAACTTTGGCTCAGTTGGTTGAGCGTCCAACTTCAGCTCAGGTCATGATCTCACAGCTTATGAGTTCGAGCCCCACACTGGGCTCTGTGCTAACAGCTCAAGGCCTGCAGCCTGCTTCGGATTCTGTGTTTCCCTCTCTCTCTGTCCCTCCCTGACTCACACTCTATCTTTCTCTGTCTCTCAAAAATGAATAAACATTAAAAAAATTATATTTAAATGAAATGGACATATTTTACAGCTTTCCTACATAAAGAACATAAACCAAGACAATGCCATAAATGTAAGGGATATTTACAGTATTAAACAATAATAATTAATAGTGTTCAATGTAAACTTATAAGACATAATTACATTAGAAGTCATACTGACAAAGTTAGATGCTTATGGTTTGACATACAATCACTGTAAGTGATGCAATGATACAGAAATATACTATAACAGAAAGATTCCACTTTTTGATGTTAGTAAGATGACAGTCTTCTATATCTGACTTATTCTTCCATATCAGAGTAATGAGATCAGAAGTTCACCCACTCACTCCCCCTGCACCCCGCCCCAGTCTCACATCACAGATGGCAATTCAGATCACAGTGTAGCATCATACCCACTCCACCCTGTAGTCATTAAACAACAACAACAACAACAACAACAACAAAACAAAACCTCCAACCACCCATATCCTGTTTCCTTCCAGACATACCTAAGCCCTTCTCCTTGGGGAAATCCACTTCCTGTTTGCTATGTGACCAATAAACTTTAATTTACATCCAAGGGCACCTGTATGTCATAAGACCAAACAGTTATAAATTTGAAAGTAGGGATCTTAAGGGACTTATTCCCTGTAGCCAGGCAGGGATGCCAGGTGCTTAAAAAAAAAAGGAAAAAGTAAAAAAGATATAGTTGTGCATTGTTGGTGATTTAAATAATAAAAGCTGCCACTTTACCATTGTATGTATGGATTTTTTTGAAAAGGTAATAAAGTTTGAAGAAAAAACCCTCAATCTTCCCCCGATTTATCTATTCTCTCTTAGAAAATATTAATAGCTAAGACTTACACAGTATTGACTGTCAAACAGTGCGGTAGGTTTTTATATTTCCTCTTCACAGCAACCCTCTGCTATTATCATTACAGTTTTACAAAAAGAGAAACCAAAGCACTTGAGGGTAATTAACTCATCTAAGGTCACACAGCTAGTTAAAAATCCAGAATTTAAACCCTCATAATCCAGTTCTGGAGTTCTTTTTCTTTGTCTTTAAAAAATTTTTAATGTTCATTTATATCCGAGATAGAGAGAGCGCCAACAGGAGAGGGGCAGAATGAGAGAGCTGGAGACAAAATCTGCAGCAGGCTCCAGGCTCCAAGCTATCAGTACAGAGCCAGACTTGGGGCTGTGAGATCATGACCTGAGCTGAAGTCCGAAGCTCAACCTACTGAGGCACCCAGGCGCCCCAGGAGTTTTTTTTTTTTCTTAGTCAATACCCTATATTCTTAAATACTTTTTATTTATGTGCATACAGTTAGACTCCAATCTT